>NC_134354.1:797979254-798191754 GCF_048569485.1 Anomaloglossus baeobatrachus
CTATGTAACACCACAGATAACACAGTGATATCTCTGAGTACAGATAATGTAGTAGATGTCACCTGCAGTCCTATGTAACACCACAGATAACACAGTGATATCTCTCTGAGTACAGATAATGTAGTAGATGTCACCTGCAGTCCTATGTAACACCACAGATAACACAGTGATATCTCTGAGTACAGATAATGTAGTAGATGTCACCTGCAGTCCTATGTAACACCACAGATAACACAGTGATATCTGAGTACAGATAATGTAGTAGATGTCACCTGCAGTCCTATGTAACACCACAGATAACACAGTGATATCTCTGAGTACAGATAATGTAGTAGATGTCACCTGCAGTCCTATGTAACACCACAGATAACACAGTGATATCTCTGAGTACAGATAATGTAGTAGATGTCACCTGCAGTCCTATGTAACACCACAGATAACACAGTGATATCTCTGAGTACAGATAATGTAGTAGATGTCACCTGCAGTCCTATGTAACACCACAGATAACACAGTGATATCTCTGAGTACAGATAATGTAGTAGATGTCACCTGCAGTCCTATGTAACACCACAGATAACACAGTGATATCTCTGAGTACAGATAATGTAGTAGATGTCACCTGCAGTCCTATGTAACACCACAGATAATACAGTGATATCTCTGAGTACAGATAATGTAGTAGATGTCACCTGCAGTCCTATGTAACACCACAGATAACACAGTGATATCTCTGAGTACAGATAATGTAGTAGATGTCACCTGCAGTCCTATGTAACACCACAGATAACACAGTGATATCTCTGAGTACAGATAATGTAGTAGATGTCACCTGCAGTCCTATGTAACACCACAGATAACACAGTGATATCTCTGAGTACAGATAATGTAGTAGATGTCACCTGCAGTCCTATGTAACACCACAGATAACACAGTGATATCTCTGAGTACAGATAATGTAGTAGATGTCACCTGCAGTCCTATGTAACACCACAGATAACACAGTGATATCTCTGAGTACAGATAATGTAGTAGATGTCACCTGCAGTCCTATGTAACACCACAGATAACACAGTGATATCTCTGAGTACAGATAATGTAGTAGATGTCACCTGCAGTCCTATGTAACACCACAGATAATACAGTGATATCTCTGAGTACAGATAATGTAGTAGATGTCACCTGCAGTCCTATGTAACACCACAGATAACACAGTGATATCTCTGAGTACAGATAATGTAGTAGATGTCACCTGCAGTCCTATGTAACACCACAGATAACACAGTGATATCTCTCTGAGTACAGATAATGTAGTAGATGTCACCTGCAGTCCTATGTAACACCACAGATAACACAGTGATATCTCTGAGTACAGATAATGTAGTAGATGTCACCTGCAGTCCTATGTAACACCACAGATAACACAGTGATATCTCTCTGAGTACAGATAATGTAGTAGATGACACCTGCAGTCCTATGTAACACCACAGATAACACAGTGATATCTCTGAGTACAGATAATGTAGTAGATGTGACCTGCAGTCCTATGTAACACCACAGATAACACAGTGATATCTCTGAGTACAGATAATGTAGTAGATGTGACCTGCAGTCCTATGTAACACCACAGATAACACAGTGATATCTCTGAGTACAGATAATGTAGTAGATGTCACCTGCAGTCCTATGTAACACCACAGATAACACAGTGATATCTCTCTACAGATAATGTAGTAGATGTCACCTGCAGTCCTATGTTAACACCACAGATAACACAGTGATATCTCTGAGTACAGATAATGTAGTAGATGTCACCTGCAGTCCTATGTAACACCACAGATAACATAGTGATATCTCTCTGAGTACAGATAATGTAGTAGATGTCACCTGCAGTCCTATGTAACACCACAGATAACACAGTGATATCTCTCTGAGTACAGATAATGTAGTAGATGTCACCTGCAGTCCTATGTTAACACCACTGATAACACAGTGATATCTCTGAGTACAGATAATGTAGTAGATGTCACCTGCAGTCCTATGTAACACCACAGATAACACAGTGATATCTCTGAGGACAGATAATGTAGTAGATGTTACCTGCAGTCCTATGTAACACCACAGATAACACAGTGAATATCTCTGAGTACAGATAATGTAGTAGATGTCACCTGCAGTCCTATGTAACACCACAGATAACACAGTGATATCTCTCTGAGTACAGATAATGTAGTAGATGACACCTGCAGTCCTATGTAACACCACAGATAACACAGTGATATCTCTGAGTACAGATAATGTAGTAGATGTGACCTGCAGTCCTATGTAACACCACAGATAACACAGTGATATCTCTGAGTACAGATAATGTAGTAGATGTGACCTGCAGTCCTATGTAACACCACAGATAACACAGTGATATCTCTGAGTACAGATAATGTAGTAGATGTCACCTGCAGTCCTATGTAACACCACAGATAACACAGTGATATCTCTCTGAGTACAGATAATGTAGTAGATGTCACCTGCAGTCCTATGTAACACCACAGATAACACAGTGATATCTCTGAGTACAGATAATGTAGTAGATGTCACCTGCAGTCCCTATGTAACACCACAGATAACATAGTGATATCTCTCTGAGTACAGATAATGTAGTAGATGTCACCTGCAGTCCTATGTAACACCACTGATAACACAGTGATATCTCTGAGTACAGATAATGTAGTAGATGTCACCTGCAGTCCTATGTAACACCACAGATAACACAGTGATATCTCTGAGGACAGATAATGTAGTAGATGTTACCTGCAGTCCTATGTAACACCACAGATAACACAGTGATATCTCTGAGTACAGATAATGTAGTAGATGTCACCTGCAGTCCTATGTAACACCACAGATAACACAGTGATATCTCTGAGTACAGATAATGTAGTAGATGTCACCTGCAGTCCTATGTAACACCACAGATAACACAGGGATATCTCTGAGTACAGATAATGTAGTAGATGTCACCTGCAGTCCTATGTAACACCACAGATAACACAGTGATATCTCTCTGAGTACAGATAATGTAGTAGATGTCACCTGCAGTCCTATGTAACACCACAGATAACACAGTGATATCTCTGAGTACAGATAATGTAGATGTCACCTGCAGTCCTATGTAACACCACAGATAACACAGTGATATCTCTCTGAGTACAGATAATGTAGTAGATGTCACCTGCAGTCCTATGTAACACCACAGATAACACAGTGATATCTCTGAGTACAGATAATGTAGATGTCACCTGCAGTCCTATGTAACACCACAGATAACACAGTGATATCTCTGAGTACAGATAATGTAGTAGATGTCACCTGCAGTCCTATGTAACACCACAGATAACACAGTGATATCTCTGAGGACAGATAATGTAGTAGATGTCACCTGCAGTCCTATGTAACACCACAGATAGCACAGTGATATCTCTCTGAGTACAGATAATGTAGTAGATGTCACCTGCAGTCCTATGTAACACCACAGATAACACAGTGATATCTCTGAGTACAGATAATGTAGTAGATGTCACCTGCAGTCCTATGTAACACCACAGATAGCACAGTGATATCTCTCTGAGTACAGATAATGTAGTAGATGTCACCTGCAGTCCTATGTAACACCACAGATAACAGTGATATCTCTGAGTACAGATAATGTAGTAGATGTCACCTGCAGTCCTATGTAACACCACAGATAACACAGTGATATCTCTGAGTACAGATAATGTAGTAGATGTCACCTGCAGTCCTATGTAACACCACAGATAACACAGTGATATCTCTGAGTACAGATAATGTAGTAGATGTCACCTGCAGTCCTATGTAACACCACAGATAACACAGTGATATCTCTCTGAGTACAGATAATGTAGTAGATGTCACCTGCAGTCCTATGTAACACCACAGATAACACAGTGATGTCTCTGAGTACAGATAATGTAGTAGATGTCACCTGCAGTCCTATGTAACACCACAGATAACACAGTGATATCTCTCTGAGTACAGATAATGTAGTAGATGTCACCTGCAGTCCTATGTAACACCACAGATAACACAGTGATATCTCTGAGTACAGATAATGTAGTAGATGTGACCTGCAGTCCTATGTAACACCACAGATAACACAGTGATATCTCTGAGTACAGATAATGTAGTAGATGTCACCTGCAGTCCTATGTAACACCACAGATAACACAGTGACATCTCTGAGTACAGATAATGTAGTAGATGTCACCTGCAGTCCTATGTAACACCACAGATAACACAGTGATATCTCTGAGTACAGATAATGTAGTAGATGTCACCTGCAGTCCTATGTAACACCACAGATAACACAGTGATATCTCTGAGTACAGATAATGTAGTAGATGTGACCTGCAGTCCTATGTAACACCACAGATAACACAGTGATATCTCTCTGAGTACAGATAATGTAGTAGATGTCTCCTGCAGTCCTATGTAACACCACAGATAACACAGTGATATCTCTGAGTACAGATAATGTAGTAGATGTCTCCTGCAGTCCTATGTAACACCACAGATAACACAGTGATATCTCTGAGTACAGATAATGTAGTAGATGTCTCCTGCAGTCCTATGTAACACCACAGATAACACAGTGATAGCTCTGAGTACAGATAATGCAGTAGATGTCACCTGCAGTCCTATGTAACACCACAGATAACACAGTGATATCTCTGAGTACAGATAATGTAGTAGATGTCACCTGCAGTCCTATGTAACACCACAGATAACACAGTGATATCTCTGAGTACAGATAATGTAGTAGATGTCTCCTGCAGTCCTATGTAACACCACAGATAACACAGTGATATCTCTCTGAGTACAGATAATGTAGTAGATGTCTCCTGCAGTCCTATGTAACACCACAGATAACACAGTGATATATCTCTGAGTACAGATAATGTAGTAGATGTCACCTGCAGTCCTATGTAACACCACAGATAACACAGTGATATCTCTCTGAGTACAGATAATGTAGTAGATGTCACCTGCAGTCCTATGTAACACCACAGATAACACAGTGATATCTCTGAGTACAGATAATGTAGTAGATGTGACCTGCAGTCCTATGTAACACCACAGATAACACAGTGATATCTCTGAGTACAGATAATGTAGTAGATGTCACCTGCAGTCCTATGTAACACCACAGATAACACAGTGACATCTCTGAGTACAGATAATGTAGTAGATGTCACCTGCAGTCCTATGTAACACCACAGATAACACAGTGATATCTCTGAGTACAGATAATGTAGTAGATGTCACCTGCAGTCCTATGTAACACCACAGATAACACAGTGATATCTCTGAGTACAGATAATGTAGTAGATGTGACCTGCAGTCCTATGTAACACCACAGATAACACAGTGATATCTCTCTGAGTACAGATAATGTAGTAGATGTCTCCTGCAGTCCTATGTAACACCACAGATAACACAGTGATATCTCTGAGTACAGATAATGTAGTAGATGTCTCCTGCAGTCCTATGTAACACCACAGATAACACAGTGATATCTCTGAGTACAGATAATGTAGTAGATGTCTCCTGCAGTCCTATGTAACACCACAGATAACACAGTGATAGCTCTGAGTACAGATAATGCAGTAGATGTCACCTGCAGTCCTATGTAACACCACAGATAACACAGTGATATCTCTGAGTACAGATAATGTAGTAGATGTCACCTGCAGTCCTATGTAACACCACAGATAACACAGTGATATCTCTGAGTACAGATAATGTAGTAGATGTCTCCTGCAGTCCTATGTAACACCACAGATAACACAGTGATATCTCTCTGAGTACAGATAATGTAGTAGATGTCTCCTGCAGTCCTATGTAACACCACAGATAACACAGTGATATATCTCTGAGTACAGATAATGTAGTAGATGTCACCTGCAGTCCTATGTAACACCACAGATAACACAGTGATATCTCTGAGTACAGATAATGTAGTAGATGTCACCTGCAGTCCTATGTAACACCACAGATAGCACAGTGATATTTCTGAGTACAGATAATGTAGTAGATGTCACCTGCAGTCCTATGTAACACCACAGATAACACAGTGATATCTCTGAGTACAGATAATGCAGTAGATGTCACCTGCAGTCCTATGTAACACCACAGATAACACAGTGGATATCTCTGAGTACAGATAATGTAGTAGATGTCACCTGCAGTCCTATGTAACACCACAGATAACACAGTGATATCTCTGAGTACAGATAATGTAGTAGATGACACCTGCAGTCCTATGTAACACCACAGATAACACAGTGATATCTCTGAGTACAGATAATGCAGTAGATGTCACCTGCAGTCCTATGTAACACCACAGATAACACAGTGATATCTCTGAGTACAGATAATGTAGTGGATGTCACCTGCAGTCCTATGTAACACCACAGATAACACAGTGATATCTCTGAGTACAGATAATGTAGCAGATGTCACCTGCAGTCCTATGTAACACCACAGATAGCACAGTGATATTTCTGAGTACAGATAATGTAGTAGATGTCTCCTGCAGTCCTATGTAACACCACAGATAACACAGTGATATATCTCTGAGTACAGATAATGTAGTAGATGTCACCTGCAGTCCTATGTAACACCACAGATAACACAGTGATATCTCTGAGTACAGATAATGTAGTAGATGTCACCTGCAGTCCTATGTAACACCACAGATAACACAGTGATATCTCTGAGTACAGATAATGTAGTAGATGTCACCTGCAGTCCTATGTAACACCACTGATAACACAGTGATATCTCTGAGTACAGATAATGTAGTAGATGTCACCTGCAGTCCTATGTAACACCACAGATAACACAGTGATATCTCTGAGTACAGATAATGTAGTAGCTGTCACCTGCAGTCCTATGTAACACCACAGATAACACAGTGATATCTCTGAGTACAGATAATGCAGTAGATGTCACCTGCAGTCCTATGTAACACCACAGATAACACAGTGATATCTCTGAGTACAGATAATGTAGTAGATGTCACCTGCAGTCCTATGTAACACCACATATAACACAGGGATATCTCTGAGTACAGATAATGTAGTAGATGTCACCTGCAGTCCTATGTAACACCACAGATAACACAGTGATATCTCTGAGTACAGATAATGTAGTAGATGTCTCCTGCAGTCCTATGTAACACCACAGATAACACAGTGATATCTCTGAGTACAGATAATGTAGTAGATGTCACCTGCAGTCCTATGTAACACCACAGATAACACAGTGATATCTCCCTGAGTACAGATAATGTAGTAGATGTCACCTGCAGTCCTATGTAACACCACAGATAACACAGTTATATCTCTGAGTACAGATAATGTAGTAGATGTCACCTGCAGTCCTATGTAACACCACAGATAACACAGTGATATCTGAGTACAGATAATGTAGTAGATGTCACCTGCAGTCCTATGTAACACCACAGATAACACAGTGATATCTCTGAGTACAGATAATGTAGTAGATGTCACCTGCAGTCCTATGTAACACCACAGATAACACAGTGATATCTCTGAGTACAGATAATGTAGTAGATGTCACCTGCAGTCCTATGTAACACCACAGATAACACAGTGATATCTCTGAGTACAGATAATGTAGTAGATGTCACCTGCAGTCCTATGTAACACCACAGATAACACAGTTATATCTCTGAGTACAGATAATGTAGTAGATGTGACCTGCAGTCCTATGTAACACCACAGATAACACAGTGATATCTCTGAGTACAGATAATGTAGTAGATGTGACCTGCAGTCCTATGTAACACCACAGATAACACAGTGATATCTCTGAGTACAGATAATGTAGTAGATGTCACCTGCAGTCCTATGTAACACCACAGATAACACAGTGATATCTCTCTGAGTACAGATAATGTAGTAGATGTCACCTGCAGTCCTATGTAACACCACAGATAACACAGTGATATCTGAGTACAGATAATGTAGTAGATGTCTCCTGCAGTCCTATGTAACACCACAGATAACACAGTGATATCTCTGAGTACAGATAATATAGTAGATGTCACCTGCAGTCCTATGTAACACCACAGATAACACAGTGATATCTCTGAGTACAGATAATGTAGTAGAGGTCACCTGCAGTCCTATGTAACACCACAGATAACACAGTGATATCTCTCTGAGTACAGATAATGTAGTAGATGTCACCTGCAGTCCTATGTAACACCACAGATAACACAATGATATCTCTCAGAGTACAGATAATGTAGTAGATGTCACCTGCAGTCCTATGTAACACCACAGATAACACAGTGATATCTCTGAGTACAGATAATGCAGTAGATGTCACCTGCAGTCCTATGTAACACCACAGATAACACAGTGATATCTGAGTACAGATAATGTAGTAGATGTCACCTGCAGTCCTATGTAACACCACAGATAACACAGTGATATCTCTGAGTACAGATAATGTAGTAGATGTCACCTGCAGTCCTATGTAACACCACAGATAACACAGTGATATCTCTGAGTACAGATAATGTAGTAGATGTCTCCTGCAGTCCTATGTAACATCACAGATAACACAGTGATATCTCTCTGAGTACAGATAATGCAGTAGATGTCACCTGCAGTCCTATGTAACACCACAGATAACACAGTGATATCTCTGAGTACAGATAATGTAGTAGTTGTCACCTGCAGTCCTATGTAACACCACAGATAACACAGTGATATCTCCGAGTACAGATAATGTAGTAGATGTCACCTGCAGTCCTATGTAACAGCACAGATAACACAGTGATATCTCTGAGTACAGATAATATAGTAGATGTCACCTGCAGTCCTATGCAACACCACAGATAACACAGTGATATCTCTGAGTACAGATAATGTAGTAGATGTCACCTGCAGTCCTATGTAACACCACAGATAACACAGTGATATCTCTGAGTACAGATAATGTAGTAGATGTCACCTGCAGTCCTATGTAACACCACAGATAACACAGTGATATCTCTGAGTACAGATAATGTAGTAGATGTCTCCTGCAGTCC
This sequence comes from Anomaloglossus baeobatrachus, assembly GCF_048569485.1. Classification (NCBI taxonomy): domain Eukaryota; kingdom Metazoa; phylum Chordata; class Amphibia; order Anura; family Aromobatidae; genus Anomaloglossus; species Anomaloglossus baeobatrachus. The sequence goes on from NC_134354.1 coordinate 797,988,397, forward strand.
TATGTAACACCACAGATAACACAGTGATATCTCTGAGTACAGATAATGTAGTAGATGTCACCTGCAGTCCTATGTAACACCACAGATAACACAGTGATATCTCTGAGTACAGATAATGTAGTATATGTCTCCTGCAGTCCTATGTAACACCACAGATAACACAGTGATATCTCTGAGTACAGAGACTGTAGTAGATGTCACCTGCAGTCCTATGTAACACCACAGATAACACAGTGATATCTCTGAGTACAGATAATGTAGTAGATGTCACCTGCAGTCCTATGTAACACCACAGATAACACAGTGATATCTCTGAGTACAGATAATGTAGTAGATGTCACCTGCAGTCCTATGTAACACCACAGATAACACAGTGATATCTCTCTGAGTACAGATAATGTAGTAGATGTCACCTGCAGTCCTATGTAACACCACAGATAACAGTGATATCTCTGAGTACAGATAATGTAGTAGATGTCACCTGCAGTCCTATGTAACACCACAGATAACACAGTGATATCTCTGAGTACAGATAATGTAGTAGATGTCACCTGCAGTCCTATGTAACACCACAGATAACACAGTGATATCTCTGAGTACAGATAATGTAGTAGATGTCACCTGCAGTCCTATGTAACACCACAGATAATACAGTGATATCTCTGAGTACAGATAATGTAGTAGATGTCACCTGCAGTCCTATGTAACACCACAGATAACACAGTGATATCTCTGAGTACAGATAATGTAGTAGATGTCACCTGCAGTCCTATGTAACAGCACAGGTAGAACACAGGTTATCCCTGCTGCCTCTGTTGGTGATGACCCTTTGGGTGCTGTGCTGTGTGCTGGGTCTGGGGTGCTCTGTGCTGGGAGCAGGGGGCGCTATGCTCTGTGCTGGGTGCAGGGGGTGCTGCGCTGTGTGCTGGGTCTGGGGTGCTCTGTGCTGGGTGCAGGGGGCGCTATGCTCTGTGCTGGGTGCAGGGGGTGCTGCGCTGTGTGCTGGGTCTGGGGTGCTCTGTGCTGGGAGCAGGGGGCGCTATGCTCTGTGCTGGGTGCAGGGGGTGCTGCGCTGTGTGCTGGGTCTGGGGTGCTCTGTGCTGGGAGCAGGGGGCGCTATGCTCTGTGCTGGGTCCAGGGGGCGCTGTGCTGTGTGCTGGGTCTGGGGTGCTCTGTGCTGGGTGCAGGGGGCGCTATGCTCTGTGCTGGGTGCAGGGGGTGCTGCGCTGTGTGCTGGGTCCAGGGGGCGCTGTGCTGTGTACTGGGTGCGTGGGGCGCTGTGCTGTGTGCTGGGTGCGTGGGGCGCTGTGCTCTGTGCTGGGTGCAGGGGGTGCTGCGCTCTGTGCTGGGTGCAGGGGGTGCTGCGCTGTGTGCTGGGTCCGGGGGGCGCTGTGCTGTGTGCTGGGTGCGTGGGGTGCTGTGCTGTGTGCTGGGTGCGTGGGGCGCTGTGCTCTGTGCTGGGTGCAGGGGGTGCTGCGCTCTGTGCTGGGTGCAGGGGGTGCTGCGCTGTGTGCTGGGTCCGGGGGGCGCTGTGCTGGGTGCGTGGGGCGCTGTGCTGTGTGCTGGGTGCGTGGGGCGCTGTGCTCTGTGCTGGGTGCAGGGGGTGCTGCGCTCTGTGCTGGGTGCAGGGGGCGCTGTGCTCTGTGCTGGGTGCAGGCGGTGCTGTGCTCTGTGCTGGGTGCAGGCGGTGCTGTGCTCTGTGCTGGGTGCAGGCGGTGCTGTGCTCTGTGCTGGGTGCAGGCGGTGCTGTGCTCTGTACTGGGTGCTGGGGGTTCTGCGCTGTGTGCTGGGTCTGGGGGGCGCTGTGCTCTGTGCTGGGTCCAGGGGGCGCTGTGCTCTGTGCTGGTGCAGGGGGTGCTGCGCTCTGTGCTGGGTCCAGGGGGCGCTGTGCTCTGTGCTGGTGCAGGGGGTGCTGCGCTCTGTGCTGGGTCCAGGGGGCGCTGTGCTCTGTGCTGGTGCAGGGGGTGCTGCGCTCTGTGCTGGGTCCAGGGGGCGCTGTGCTCTGTGCTGGTGCAGGGGGCGCTGTGCTCTGTGCTGGGTCCAGGGGGCGCTGTGCTCTGTGCTGGTGCAGGGGGTGCTGCGCTCTGTGCTGGGTCCGGGGGGCGCTGTGCTCTGTGCTGGGTGCAGGGGGTGCTGCGCTCTGTGCTGGTGCAAGGGGTGCTGCGCTCTGTGCTGGGTCCGGGGGGCGCTGTGCTCTGTGCTGGGTGCAGGCGGTGCTGTGCTCTGTGCTGGGTGCAGGGGGTGCTGCGCTCTGTGCTGGGTGCAGGCGGTGCTGTGCTCTGTGCTGGGTGCAGGCGGTGCTGTGCTCTGTGCTGGGTGCAGGCGGTGCTGTGCTCTGTGCTGGGTGCAGGCGGTGCTGTGCTCTGTGCTGGGTGCAGGCGGTGCTGTGCTCTGTGCTGGGTGCAGGGGGTGCTGCGCTCTGTGCTGGGTCCGGGGGGCGCTGTGCTCTGTGCTGGTGCAGGCAGTGCTGTGCTCTGTGCTGGGTGCAGGGGGTGCTGCGCTCTGTGCTGGGTGCAGGCGGTGCTGTGCTCTGTGCTGGGTGCAGGCGGTGCTGTGCTCTGTGCTGGGTGCAGGCGGTGCTGTGCTCTGTGCTGGGTGCGTGGGGCGCTGTGCTGTGTGCTGGGTGCAGGGGGCGCTGTGCTCTGTGCTGGGTGCAGGCGGTGCTGTGCTCTGTGCTGGGTGCAGGCGGTGCTGTGCTCTGTGCTGGGTGCGTGGGGCGCTGTGCTGTGTGCTGGGTGCAGGGGGCGCTGTGCTGTGTGCTGGGTGCAGGGGGCGCTGTGCTCTGTGCTGGGTGCAGGGGGTGCTGCGCTCTGTGCTGGGTGCAGGCGGTGCTGTGCTCTGTGCTGGGTGCAGGCGGTGCTGTGCTCTGTGCTGGGTGCAGGCGGTGCTGCGCTCTGTGCTGGGTGCAGGCGGTGCTGTGCTCTGTGCTGGGTGCGTGGGGCGCTGTGCTGTGTGCTGGGTGCAGGCAGTGCTGTGCTCTGTGCTGGGTGCAGGGGGTGCTGCGCTCTGTGCTGGGTGCAGGCGGTGCTGTGCTCTGTGCTGGGTGCAGGCGGTGCTGTGCTCTGTGCTGGGTGCAGGCGGTGCTGTGCTCTGTGCTGGGTGCGTGGGGCGCTGTGCTGTGTGCTGGGTGCAGGGGGCGCTGTGCTCTGTGCTGGGTGCAGGCGGTGCTGTGCTCTGTGCTGGGTGCAGGCGGTGCTGTGCTCTGTGCTGGGTGCGTGGGGCGCTGTGCTCTGTGCTGGGTGCAGGCGGTGCTGTGCTGTGTGCTGGGTGCATGGGGTGCTGCGCTCTGTGCTGGGTGCAGGGGGCGCTGTGCTGTGTGCTGGGTGCAGGGGGCGCTGTGCTCTGTGCTGGGTCCGGGGGGCGCTATGCTCTGTGCTTGGTCCGGGGGGTGCTGTGCTGTGTGCTGGGTGCGTGGGGCGCTGTGCTCTGTGCTGGGTCCGGGGGGCGCTGTGCTCTGTGCTGGGTCCGGGGGGTGCTGTGCTCTGTGCTGGGTGCAGGGGGTGCTGCGCTCTGTGCTGGGTCCGGGGGGCGCTGTGCTCTGTGCTGGGTGCGTGGGGTGCTGTGCTCTGTGCTGGGTGCAGGCGGTGCTGTGCTCTGTGCTGGGTGCAGGCGGTGCTGTGCTGTGTGCTGGGTGCGTGGGGCGCTGTGCTCTGTGCTGGGTCCGGGGGGTGCTGCGCTCTGTGCTGGGTCCGGGGGGCGCTGTGCTGGGTGCGTGGGGTGCTGCGCTCTGTGCTGGGTCCGGGGGGCGCTGTGCTGGGTGCGTGGGGTGCTGCGCTCTGTGCTGGGTTCGGGGGGGCGCTGTGCTGAGTGCGTGGGGCGCTGTGCTCTGTGCTGGGTGCGTGGGGTGCTGTGCTCTGTGCTGGGTGCAGGCGGTGCTGTGCTCTGTGCTGGGTGCAGGCGGTGCTGTGCTCTGTGCTGGGTGCGTGGGGCGCTGTGCTCTGTGCTGGGTCCGGGGGGCGCTGTGCTCTGTGCTGGGTGCGTGGGGTGCTGCGCTCTGTGCTGGGTCCGGGGGGCGCTGTGCTGGGTGCGTGGGGTGCTGCGCTCTGTGCTGGGTTCGGGGGGGCGCTGTGCTGAGTGCGTGGGGTGCTGCGCTCTGTGCTGGGTCCGGGGGGCGCTGTGCTGTGTCCGGGGGGTGCTGCGCTCTGTGCTGGGTGCAGGGGGTGCTGCGCTCTGTGCTGGGTCCGGGGGGTGCTGCGCTCTGTGCTGGGTCCGGGGGGCGCTGTGCTGTGTCCGGGGGGTGCTGCGCTCTGTGCTGGGTGCAGGGGGTGCTGCGCTCTGTGCTGGGTCCGGGGGGTGCTGCGCTCTGTGCTGGGTCCGGGGGGCGCTGTGCTGTGTCCGGGGGGTGCTGCGCTCTGTGCTGGGTCCGGGGGGCGCTGTGCTGTGTCCGGGGGGTGCTGCGCTCTGTGCTGGGTCCGGGGGGCGCTGTGCTGGGTGCAGGGGGTGCTGCGCTCTGTGTTGGGTGCAGGGGGTGCTGCGCTCTGTGCTGGGTCCGGGGGGTGCTGCGCTCTGTGCTGGGTCCGGGGGGCGCTGTGCTGTGTCCGGGGGGTGCTGCGCTCTGTGCTGGGTGCAGGGGGTGCTGCGCTCTGTGCTGGGTCCGGGGGGTGCTGCGCTCTGTGCTGGGTCCGGGGGGCGCTGTGCTGTGTCCGGGGGGTGCTGCGCTCTGTGCTGGGTCCGGGGGGCGCTGTGTTCCTGCGACCGCTCGTTAGTGTTGCCATAGTTCCTGTTATTTCCAGTAATGGACACAATGTCTCAGTTCCCCGGATTCTCTATTAGGGGGGCCGCGCGGCGTTCAGAACCCTTATTCCAGCCCTGTACGGATATTTCCGCCTGGTTCATTACTTCTCTGCCGCTCGCCTGCATTTATTCTTCTGACCTCGGAACATTCGCAGGGACAGAGCCGTGTCCATGTTTATTATCGGCCTCGGGAAATGGAGACGTGTCCAATGTATGACCGATAGGAATATGAGAACAGGAGAGACCCGAAATATAGACGAATACACGCACCTCCAGCAGAAAAACATACAAGAGCTATGCACACCGAGAACACCAGACACATCACTGTGTGCATTACCCTGTACTGTGATATCACTGTGTGTATTATCCCTGTACTGTGACATCACTGTGTGTATTATCCCTGTACTGTGACATCACTGTGTGCATTATCCCTGTACTGTGACATCACTGTGTGTATTATCCCTGTACTGTGATATCACTGTGTGCACTACCCTGTACTGTGTGCATTACCTCTGTACTGTGACATCACTGTGTGTATTATCCCTGTACTGTGACATCGCTGTGTGTATTATCCCTGTACTGTGACATCACTGTGTGTATTATCCCTGTACTGTGATATCACTGTGTGCACTACCCTGTACTGTGATATCACTGTGTGCACTACCCTGTACTGTGTGCACTACCCTGTACTGTGTGCACTACCCTGTACTGTGTGCACTACCCTGTACTGTGATATCACTGTGTGCACTACCCTGTACTGTGATATCACTGTGTGTATTATCCCTGTACTGTGACATCACTGTGTGTATTATCCCTGTACTGTGACATCACTGTGTGTATTATCCCTGTACTGTGACATCACTGTGTGTATTATCTCTGTACTGTGACATCACTGTGTGTATTATCCCTGTACTGTGACATCACTGTGTGTATTATCCCTGTACTGTGACATCACTGTGTGTATTATCTCTGTACTGTGACATCACTGTGTGTATTATCCCTGTACTGTGACATCACTGTGTGTATTATCTCTGTACTGTGACATCACTGTGTGTATTATCCCTGTACTGTGACATCACTGTGTGTATTATCCCTGTACTGTGACATCACTGTGTGCACTACCCTGTACTGTGACATCACTGTGTGCACTACCCTGTACTGTGATATCACTGTGTGCACTACCCTGTACTGTGTGCACTACCCTGTACTGTGTGCACTACCCTGTACTGTGTGCACTACCCTGTACTGTGATATCACTGTGTGCACTACCCTGTACTGTGATATCACTGTGTGCACTACCCTGTACTGTGATATCACTGTGTGCACTACCCTGTACTGTGTGCACTACCCTGTACTGTGTGCACTACCCTGTACTGTGATATCACTGTGTGCACTACCCTGTACTGTGACATCACTGTGTGCACTACCCTGTACTGTGATATCACTGTGTGCACTACCCTGTACTGTGTGCACTACCCTGTACTGTGATATCACTGTGTGCACTACCCTGTACTGTGTGCACTACCCTGTACTGTGACATCACTGTGTGCACTACCCTGTACTGTGATATCACAGTGTGCACTACCCTGTACTGTGTGCACTACCCTGTACTGTGTGCACTACCCTGTACTGTGTGCACTACCCTGTACTGTGATATCACTGTGTGCACTACCCTGTACTGTGACATCACTGTGTGCACTACCCTGTACTGTGATATCACTGTGTGCACTACCCTGTACTGTGACATCACTGTGTGCACTACCCTGTACTGTGACATCACTGTGTGCACTACCCTGTACTGTGACATCACTGTGTGCACTACCCTGTACTGTGACATCACTGTGTGCACTACCCTGTACTGTGACATCACTGTGTGCACTACCCTGTACTGTGATATCACTGTGTGCACTACCCTGTACTGTGTGCACTACCCTGTACTGTGATATCACTGTGTGCACTACCCTGTACTGTGTGCACTACCCTGTACTGTGATATCACTTTGTGCACTACCCTGTACTGTGTGCACTACCCTGTACTGTGTGCACTACCCTGTACTGTGACATCACTGTGTGCACTACCCTGTACTGTGACATCACTGTGTGCACTACCCTGTACTGTGATATCACTGTGTGCACTACCCTGTACTGTGTGCACTACCCTGTACTGTGTGCACTACCCTGTACTGTGATATCACTGTGTGCACTACCCTGTACTGTGTGCACTACCCTGTACTGTGATATCACTGTGTGCACTACCCTGTACTGTGTGCACTACCCTGTACTGTGTGCACTACCCTGTACTGTGACATCACTGTGTGCACTACCCTGTACTGTGACATCACTGTGTGCACTACCCTGTACTGTGATATCACTGTGTGCACTACCCTGTACTGTGTGCACTACCCTGTACTGTGTGCACTACCCTGTACTGTGTGCACTACCCTGTACTGTGATATCACTGTGTGCACTACCCTGTACTGTGTGCACTACCCTGTACTGTGTGCACTACCCTGTACTGTGTGCACTACCCTGTACTGTGATATCACTGTGTGCACTACCCTGTACTGTGACATCACTGTGTGCACTACCCTGTACTGTGACATCACTGTGTGCACTACCCTGTACTGTGATATCACTGTGTGCACTACCCTGTACTGTGTGCACTACCCTGTACTGTGTGCACTACCCTGTACTGTGTGCACTACCCTGTACTGTGATATCACTGTGTGCACTACCCTGTACTGTGATATCACTGTGTGCACTACCCTGTACTGTGATATCACTGTGTGCACTACCCTGTACTGTGTGCACTACCCTGTACTGTGTGCACTACCCTGTACTGTGATATCACTGTGTGCACTACCCTGTACTGTGACATCACTGTGTGCACTACCCTGTACTGTGATATCACTGTGTGCACTACCCTGTACTGTGTGCACTACCCTGTACTGTGATATCACTGTGTGCACTACCCTGTACTGTGTGCACTACCCTGTACTGTGACATCACTGTGTGCACTACCCTGTACTGTGATATCACAGTGTGCACTACCCTGTACTGTGTGCACTACCCTGTACTGTGTGCACTACCCTGTACTGTGTGCACTACCCTGTACTGTGATATCACTGTGTGCACTACCCTGTACTGTGTGCACTACCCTGTACTGTGTGCACTACCCTGTACTGTGTGCACTACCCTGTACTGTGATATCACTGTGTGCACTACCCTGTACTGTGTGCATTACCTCTGTATTGTGATATCACTGTGTGTATTATCCCTGTACTGTGCCCCTGGCGTTCGAGTTTGGTTCGGTTCGTCGAACGGAGGCCCCGTTCGACGAACGTTCGATGAACCGTTCGACGAACCACTCGAACCCCAATGGGAGGCAAACACAAACATAACACATAGAAAACACCTTCAAAGGAGTCCAAAAGGTGACAAACAACTCCCAAGACACCACAAACACATGGGAAAGTGACAAGGACATATACTCATGCGAAAACAAAAGGACGAGGAAAAAGAGGACGAGACACAGATGTAGGCATGGCACGCCCTTCTAAAATCATGTAAAACACCGCAAGGTGACTCCAAGCAGAGTCTCCCTTTTTTCCAAAAATTGGGCCCCACAGACACCCCTTCAGTGGCAGCACTTGTGCCCTAGTTGTACACTTCACAGCTAGATTTGCATCAAGCACATTCCTAATCCACAAGCATTTACTCTCCCCAGGATGACACAGGGGTAGTAAAGTCCTTGTGGATCCATGACTTGTTCATTTTGATGAACGTCAGTCTGTCCACATTGTCACTGGACAGACGCGTGCGCTTATCTGTCAGCACACACCCAGCAGCACTGAAGACACGTTCAGAGACAACGCTGGCAGCTGGACACGACAAAATCTCCAAGGCGTAACTGGAGAGCTCTGGCCATTTTTCAAGATTTGAAGCCCAAAATGAGCAAGGCTCCATTTGCAAAGTCATGGCATCAATGTTCATTTGGAGATACTCCTGTATCATCCTCTCCAGCCGTTGACTATGTGTCAGACTTGTTGTCTCTGGTGGCCTTGCAAAGGAGCAAATTTTAAGTACCTCTAAGGTCCAGGGGATATTACTCTGATTTACTCATAGAAAAATCCCCAATTGTGAAAATATTTAATTTTTATTCAAGTAGAAAAATAACACCAAAATGTGCACATAGATATACAATTCAATTGTCTTCTGCCAATTAAATGGCAACCCCTGATCTTGAATATCAAGACCAGGGTTTACAATAAACAAAAAAGACAAATTGATACAATTTAAAATACATAACCAAAATGCTGGTTCACAACAGGACAATAACTATGACCAAACTTAACTTGGTATCTCCTAATGAGACTATGCTGGCACAGCGTGCTTATCTGTAGTCCCAATCAAGGATAAACATCCAGGAGTATCCACATGACGTTTGGAAGATTAGTCCCTTTAGTCAGTATAGTGAACCGCCAACTATATCACAATCAAGACGTCTCCACCTCGACGCGTTTCCCCACGTTGGAACACGTGGTTCATCAGGAGGTTGTCAGATAGTATAGTTTAAGGTATGCAGGTCCATGGCGCCAGATAGCAGATCAGCAGCACTACAGTAAACACTGTCTTGATAGCATGCTCCCGTCCTCCAGGCGACATGATGACGCCTGGAGGACGGGAGCATGCTATCAAGACAGTGTTTACTGTAGTGCTGCTGATCTGCTATCTGGCGCCATGGACCTGCATACCTTAAACTATACTATCTGACAACCTCCTGATGAACCACGTGTTCCAACGTGGGGAAACGCGTCGAGGTGGAGACGTCTTGATTGTGATATAGTTGGCGGTTCACTATACTGACTAAAGGGACTAATCTTCCAAACGTCATGTGGATACTCCTGGATGTTTATCCTTGATTGGGACTACAGATAAGCACGCTGTGCCAGCATAGTCTCATTAGGAGATACCAAGTTAAGTTTGGTCATAGTTATTGTCCTGTTGTGAACCAGCATTTTGGTTATGTATTTTAAATTGTATCAATTTGTCTTTTTTGTTTATTGTAAACCCTGGTCTTGATATTCAAGATCAGGGGTTGCCATTTAATTGGCAGAAGACAATTGAATTGTATATCTATGTGCACATTTTGGTGTTATTTTTCTACTTGAATAAAAATTAAATATTTTCACAATTGGGGATTTTTCTATGAGTAAATCAGGCCTTGCAAAGGAGGCCTGGACGCCTTTCTTGAAAAATGTAATATTACCAGTTATGTATATTAGATTTTATGACAGGGTGTTGATCCAGGGAACTAGTCTGATTGCCGGATGTGGACGAAAGAAGGACATTTTTCCCCATTGGAACTTGTTTGCCACATTGGGTTTTTTTTTGCCTTCCTCTGGATCAACATGTTAGGCTACGGGTTGAACTAGATGGACTTAGAGTCTCCCTTCAACCTTAAAAACTATGATACTATGATGATGAAAGGAGGGTCTAAAAAAATTATGAAACAATTCCATAAAATTGCTGTTACCAGCACCAGATACGGTCCTACTGGTACGGGTAGACTGATAATGACGAGACCGTCCCATGTTTGGCAAGTTACAACTGGGAGTGTTACGGGGGGCTGTCTGATAATAACCTAAAGGAGTATCAGACAGTCAGGGTCCACCGTGCAAAGACTTTGCTGCAGACTATGGCAGAGTGCAATACCTCTGTTAACTCACAGAAGGATATAATAAGTAAGTAAAGCAATTCCTCCCTTACTTGGAGGGTGTGTGGAATGATCTCTGTTAATAATTACAGAGACAAAGGCAATGTGTGCGAAATGGCACCTACCTAGGTCCGCTCTTCTAGTGGTGCAAAAGAGACGGACAGCAGCGTAAGCCGCACAAAGCTCCTACCTGCGTTCGCTCCACTTGTGTGCGAGGACACGAACCACTAGATATGGCACCTGCCTAGGTCCGCTCTTCTAGTGGTGCAAAAGAGACGAACAGCAGCGTAAGCCGCACAAAGCTCCTACCTCTGTTCGCTCCCCTAGTGTGCGAGGATACAAACAACTGCCAGACGCAGTATAAGGAACGTTACCCTAGCGGCAACGTCCACCTACGAGTAGAATCACAAGGCCCAGCCAGACCATGTGCCTCAGGCACCTGCCTATGTCCGCTCGACTAAGAGGTAAGGATACGGACAGCAGCCGAAGCTGTAAGGTATAAGAACGCTACCCTGCCGGTAGCGCTCACCTAGCATAGACAGAGGAATGCCTGGAGGAACGCGCACAGAGCGTCTACTCTTATGCATGAACCAAGAGGACTGAGCACCGGGCGGCGTGCGTCAGGGTCTTATATAGACTCTCTGCCTCATCCAAGATGGAGGACACCAGAGCCAATCCGCTGCCAGAACGACAGGAGTGACGTCATGCTGGCCTATCACCGAGCAAGGCATCACAAGCACATGACCAGCGACCAATCGGCATAGAAGGTGTCAGAGACATGTGACCTCGTGTCAGCGATGATGTCACCCGCACATGTGCAATGGCTCCAAGATAGGACTTAGTCTCCGGCGCTCGCACATGTGCAGTAGCAAGAAATCTGGACTTAGTCTCCAGCGCTCGCACATGTGCAGTAGCAAGAAATCTAGTCTTAGTCTTAGTCAGTGACGTGATAACCATGCTTCCTTCCTCTGACATCTCCCCCCAACCTCGTTCAACCGAAATTTGACCAAGGTCTCCCTCATCTGCTGAGTCTTCCAATGCCATCGAGAGTTCGTCCTCCATTTCTTCCTGGGCTCCTGCACCTTCCTCAACAGTTTGGCTGCTACCATGCGCCCTTGTTGATCCCTGTCCCCCATGGTCCCATGCGTGCCGCCTTGGTGATGCTGAACGTCTGGACCTTGTAGATGTTGGTATCCCTTGCGCATATGAATCCTCCTGTAGTTCCTCCCCTTCCTGTTGTCCCACCCCCTGACTCCGAATAGTGTTTAGCGTGTGCTCCAGCATGTAAATGACCGGAATTGTCATGCTGATAATGGCATTGTCAGCACTAAACATATTCGTCGCCATGTCGAAACTGTGCAGAAGGGTGCATAGGTCCTTGATCTGAGACCACTCCATCAGGGTGATCTGCCCCACCTCTGCATCTCGTTGGCCCAGGCTATTCATCATGACGTATTGCACCAGGGCTCGGCGGTGCTGCCACAGTCGCTGTAACATGTGGAGAGTTGAATTCCAGCATGTCGGCACATCGCATTTCAGGCAATGAACCGGCAGGCCGAAAGACTTCTGGAGCGATGCAAGTCGGTCAGCTACGCCGCTTGAATGGCGGAAGTGAGCAGAGAGTGACCGTGCCCTGTGCAGAAGGCCATCTAGGCCGGGATAGTGGGTTAAAAATTGCTGAACAAGGTTCAACATGTGAGCCATACAAGACACGTGTGTCACCTTGCCTCGGCTTAGGGCCGCACCCAGGTTTGCAGCATTGTCACACATGGCCTTCCCTGGCTGCAGGTTGAGTGGAGACAACCATTTACTAAACTCGCTCGCAAGAGCTGACCACAACTCCTCAGCTGTGTGACTCTTATTTCCAAGACATTTCAAGGTAAAGACTGCCTGATGCCGTTGAGCTCTGCTGCCAGCATAGTAATGAGGGGTGCGTGATTCCTTCTGCGCAGTTACAGCGCGGGTGGCCTGACCAGGCAGGCTTGGGGTGGAGGTGGAGGACCGAGACGAGGTTGAGGAGGCAGAAGCAGTGGAGGAACTTCGACATACAGAGCATTGACGCACAAGTCGTGGGGACGGCAAGACTTGTACAGCAGACCCTTCACCATCTATCACCATAGTTATCCAGTGCCCAGTCAGCGACATGTAACATCCCTGTCCATGCTTACTGGTCCAAGTATCGGTGGTGAAATGCACCCGTTCACACACAGAGTTTCTCAAGGAAGCGGTGATGTTGTGTGCGACATGCTGGTGTAGCGTACAACGACAAAAGGGAAGGGCACCACCTAGTGGGATCTCCTGGTATACTAGACACGTACTAAGAAAAAGAAAGAAAAGGTATACCAAAATGGGATCACCACAACAATATATATGAAATAAATATTTTATTGAAACACGCAGAAACAAGAGACCACATATATCCGTACTTGGAGTGTGGACACACAATAACAAATTAAAAACACTTAAAAAGCCAAAGGCATGGACACCATACACGCCGGGAAAAGTGACATATGAAAAATACAATGTGAATACAACAAAGGTACTCTATAGGATATTACACAAAGCCCGGTCCCAGAATTAAACTGTATATAATGGTAATGAGATGGGGACTGTATGGTATAATATACAGAATAAGTAAGATGCGAAGTTGGAAAATCGCTGTACAGATATAGACAGATATGTCAACACCTAAATATAAGTAATTATACGTGTTGCAGTAAGTTACCCCAATAAGCAGTGACCACAAGGGTCAAATGAGTCGTATAATAGAAACCTAATGGTGCACCATATACATTCAAAATTCTAGCTAATCAGGGTAAAGGTAGCGCACTGCAGGTACATATAAGGTTAGACTAGATCTGCAACATATTTGGTGTAATACAAGTGCATCAACATCAGGCACCACATACAGTCAGAATCTGCGCCTATGAACAAAATGGATAAATTCACTATTACTAAGGATGTGTACCTTTTTTGCAGACAGCTTACTTTCAAGTATCTCTACAGCCGCCCTGAACTCATCGATACATTTTCACCCGAGGACCGCCAAATATTTAATGACCTTCTGGATTTATTGGAGGACAACAAGAGAGACACCGGTGAGAAAATACCATTTACGGGACGGCTTTTGTCACAGGCTACACCCTCCCTCAGCCTCTGCCCTGCTGTAGACATTTTTTCCACAAAGTCTGTAAGGACATTGAAAAACGTAAACCTGATAACAACAGGGGTAATAACCTTACAGTGGGTGAAAGACAGATCTTGTCTAAACTCAATAATAATCAGGAATTTCTCTTCAAGGAGGCTGATAAAGGGGGGAATGTAGTACTGTGGCCAGTGGAGATGTACGTTAGAGAGGCTAGGAGACAACTTTCCAGCAGAGAATGCTACGCAGTACTGCCTTCGGACCCCACTGGCACCTTTAAACGAAACCTGGATGGATTTCTATCTACGGCCCACGAGCATGGCATAATTTCCCTGAAAGAAAAGAATTTTTTAACAACAAAATACCCAGTCATACCAACATTTTATATGCTCCCCAAAATTCATAAGGGCCGCCCGGAACCTCCGGGTAGGCCTATAGTTTCAGGGATTGGGGGCCTGTTTGAAAGGTTGTGTATTTATGTGGATTTCTATCTTCAGCCTCTAGCGCAATCTTCACCGTCCTATGTGAGGGATTCCACCCATCTAATCGAGCAGATGACCAAACTCAGAGTTCCGTCCAATACTCTGTTGGTGACATTGGATGTTGAGGCTTTGTATACCTCCATCAACCATGAGGCAGGGTTACGGGCAGTATCACACTACCTGGACCATAGAACCACCGGCAACAGGAGACATGATTCCTTTATTTTGGATCTTCTTCATTGGATACTTGATAGGAATTATTTTGTCTTTGACAGAGTATATTATAGGCAGACGTCCAGGACCGCTATGGGGGCATGCTGTGCGCCACCCTATGCTAACATCTTTTTGGGGTGGTGGGAGGAGACACAGGTGTATACCCTTGAGCATTATAAAGCTAATGTAATTCGTTGGTTTCGGTATATAGATGACATTCTATTCTTCTGGTCTGGGTCCCTGGAGGACTGTGAGGACTTTATCACTACCCTTAATGACAACATTCTTAACATCAGGCTTACCTCCAATATAGCCACTGAGATGGTAGAGTTTTTGGACCTCCGAATCTCCAGGGTAGGTGAAAACATCATCACCACTTTGTACCGTAAACCAACGGCCACTAATAGCCTTTTGCACTATAACAGCTTTCACCCTACCCACGTTAAGAACGGGATACCCAAGGGCCAGTTCATGAGGGCCAAGAGGAACTGCAGTGAAAACTCTGACTTTGAAAACTATGCCTCTGATCTTACCAACAGATTTCGTAGGAGGGGATACCCGAAGCAAGTGGTTTCAAGGGCTCTGCAGGCTTGCAGAACTATGACACGGCAAACCCTGTTACAACCGAAAATACGGAACAAACAAACCACAATGAGTATCATCACTCCTTTTCACAACCAATGGCAAGATTTGTACAGACTCCTCCAGGTAAACTGGGATATCTTACTAAGTGACAAAAAATTGATCCCCTTTATCAGTGAGAAACCCAATCTGGTAGCGAGAAGGGCTCAGAACCTTAGGAGTATTCTCTCCAAGAGCCACTTTAAGAGACCAATGCAGAGCTTGGGAACAGGTGTAAAAATTAAAGGAACATTCCCATGTGGGGCCTGTACAATTTGTCCTTACATGGTGGCCAGTGATCACATCTCTTTGCCAATCTTCCCTAGGAGAATCACCTGTGGATCCTACTACAATTGCCGCACAAGAAATGCCATCTATATTCTCGTCTGCGATTGTCCCAAAATCTACGTTGGTGAAACCACCCAAGAGGTGAGGAGGAGGGTGCAGCAACATTTCTCAAACATAAATACAGCAGAAACGGATCTGAAGAAAGGTAAAGCTCTTACTTCAGTGGCTTCCCACTTTCTCACATTTCATGGAGGTCGGTATTCCACAATCAAGGTGCTTATTGTGGATTCAATCAAGCCGAACATTAGGGGTGGAAATGCCACTAAGCAGCTGTTGAAAAAGGAGTCCAGATGGATCTACACGCTTAAGAGCTTAGCCCCCCATGGTCTCAACGAAGAATTGCTTTGTACTGGGTTCTATAATGTCATCTGAAAAATTCTGTTTCTATCCCCTAATTCCATCTCTTTTTTCCATTCAGATATCTTGTTCATATACAATGGGAGGCAAGAAGAAATTTTGAAGAGAGGACGAAGAGGACAAGAATGAGGAACCACAGGCCTTCTTTGAAAATCTACCGTCTTTGAATATCAAGGGTCTCACTTTGGACTTCTCAGCATAACACTCATATGGAGGATCTGCGGACCCATTGGCACACAAAGGAGCCGACACTGTACCCCACATTGGGACGATGGGGACATGTTGGAGGTACTCTAATTAAATTCCGTAAACTATATACGGCTATTATTGACATTTGTCAAGAATTCTAATGTATGTGGATGCATTGATACATGGGAGTCTATGATCTCCCATTGGTATACTACTTTGTATTATGTCCTCTATACATGTAAACTACAATGCATAGGGAGTCTTTCACCATGATTGACCAACTGCGGTCTGCCTGTCTGTTTTATCTGCCATGACCACTTTGGCTTCTTGCACTCATAGTCTCAGGCTAGCAAATTTCAGTACTCCTCTATTAATTCTTTCTACTGATCTCTACATTGTTTTATATGGGGATGTCTGTCCCAGTGTAAGGTCCACTCTTTGTAACTATTCCTGGTTTTTCGGATTTGGTATCTGTACCAGGACTATATATATTTTTTTGCCTCCGTTTTTGACACATGTATTGATATGCGGGATTTAATGACTTTCCTCTGATGCATTATATTGTATCATGTTTATTATACATGTCAGATACAAGACGAATAATGTCTTTAAAGATGACTAATTTGCAACTTTATTTGTCTGCATCATCTATTTTGATTTCTTTTGCACGTGTGTTGGATTAGCAAATTATCTTGTACAGTGCCTACAAGTAGTCTTCAACCCCCTGCAGATTTATAATATGTACAGTGCCTACAAGTAGTCTTCAACCCCCTGCAGATTTATAATATGTACAGTGCCTACAAGTAGTCTTCAACCCCCTGCAGATTTAGCAGGTTTGATAAGATGCAAACTTCAAACAAGAGCAGGATTTATTAACAGATGCATAAATCTTACAAACCAACAAGTTTTGTTGCTCAGTTAACTTTTAATAAATTTTCAACATAAAAGTGTGGGTCAATTATTATTCAACCCCTAGGTTTAATATTTTGTGGAATAACCCTTGTTTGCAATTACAGCTAATAATCGTCTTTTATAAGACCTGATCAGGCCGGCACAGGTCTCTGGAGTTATCTTGGCCCACTCCTCCATGCAGATCTTCTCCAAGTTATCTAGGTTCTTTGGGTGTCTCATGTGGACTTTAATCTTGAGCTCCTTCCACAAGTTTTCAATTGGGTTAAGGTCAGGAGACTGACTAGGCCACTGCAACACCTTGATTTTTTCCCTCTTGAACCAGGCCTTGGTTTTCTTGGCTGTGTGCTTTGGGTCGTTGTCTTGTTGGAAGATGAAATGACGACCCATCTTAAGATCCTTGATGGAGGAGTGGAGGTTCTTGGCCAAAATCTCCAGGTAGGCCGTGCTATCCATCTTCCCATGGATGTGGACCAGATGGCCAGGCCCCTTGGCTGAGAAACAGCCCCAAAGCATGATGCTGCCACCACCATGCTTGACTGTAGGGATGGTATTCTTGGGGTTGTATGCAGTGCCATCCAGTCTCCAAACGTCACGTGTGTGGTTGGCACCAAAGATCTCGATCTTGGTCTCATCAGACCAGAGAACCTTGAACCAGTATGTCTCAGAGTCCTCCAAGTGATCATGAGCAAACTGTAGACGAGCCTTGACATGACGCTTTGAAAGTAAAGGTACCTTACGGGCTCATCTGGAATGGAGACCATTGCGGTGGAGTACGTTACTTATGGTATTGACTGAAACCAATGTCCCCACTGCCATGAGATCTTCCCGGAGCTCCTTCCTTGTTGTCCTTGGGTTAGCCTTGACTCTTCGGACAAGCCTGGCCTCGGCACGGGTGGAAACTTTCAAAGGCTGTCCATGCCGTGGAAGGCTAACAGTAGTTCCATAAGCCTTCCACTTCCGGATGATGCTCCCAACAGTGGAGACAGGTAGGCCCAACTCTTTGGAAAGGATTTTGTACCCCTTGCCAGCCTTGTGACCCTTCACGATCTTGTCTCTGATGGCCTTGGAATGCTCCTTTGTCTTTCCCATGTTGACCAAGTATGAGTGCTGTTCACAAGTTTGGGGAGGGTCTTAATTAGTCAGAAAAGGCTGGAAAAAGAGATAATTAATCCAAACATGTGAAGCTCATTGTTCTTTGTGCCTGAAATACTTCTTAATACTTTAGGGGAACCAAACAGAATTCTGGTGGTTTGAGGGGTTGAATAATAAATGACCTCTGAATAAACTTTTCACAATTTAAAAAAAAAAATAAAAAAAGAAATAACATTCTTTTTTGCTGCATTTCACACTTCCAGGCTGATCTACAGTCCAAATGTCACAATGCCACGTTATTCCGAATGTGTAAACCTGCTAAATCTGCAGGGGGTGAATACTACTTGTAGGCACTGTATGTCATTACGTACTATGGGCCCTAAAGGGACTCTCCAGCACTTAAAAAGCTTGTCTCCACTAACCTCTATATCATCTTTGACCTGTGGGGGGATGCTAGTTCAAAGGGCTTGTGAGATCTACTTTTGGTAACCAGGGTTGACTCTTTTGATTGGGTATGTGTGTATGTGTGTGCATGTGTATATATACACTGTTCTATCTCTGCGGTGACACCAGTACTGATTGATGGCTATATAAGGAGTCACTGTTACCCACCCCCTTCTGACATGGGTCAAGTTTGTCTTTACTAAACCTTACACCACCATGTCCATAAGGGGATGTGAGCTTCAGTGTATGTGTATATGTGTATATATGCATCTACTGGACCTACCCATTTTTTCCACCTCTGGTTCCCCCGTTTTAGTATTTACATCAGGGTCATATTGTCTTACCTACCTGGGGATATTGGTACTGGTTTTTGGTTACATAAGGAACCCCGGTGATTACTGTGTCCAGCATGTGGACCTTGTGGCGTATTATACGTCATTTAGGTCTAGACAAGTTTATGAAATAACCATCATGTGTTTTATTTATATATACACATTCAAGCATTATTCAACTTTGCTTACATTTCCAGATTTACTGCAGACAGATATATGCAAAACCCTTTGTTTCCTCGCTGTATCTGTGAATATTTGCATATCTATTTTCCTTTCTGATCATTGTACTAAAGGATCTTTACCATCTAAATGTTCTACCCTTGATAGGGTTAAATTCAGCTTTCTTCCTCCCCCATGCCTGACGCATGCGCATAATTTCGAACGGCTTATCTTATAGAATGTGACTGAATACCTTGTTAAGATTATTATATCACTCTTATATACCGTTTCGCTATTGTACATTAACCTTATGCGCCGTATTTAGTGCTGTGTTTGGGTTAAAAGCGCTGGCTGCCTCGCGCATGCGCAGTGGAAGGTAGAGGGGGAGGAGTGTTGTCACGTCATGTGATTGAGCAAGATGGCGACCGCCATCGGAGCTCCATGCTTAATGCCCAGGATTTCCCAGCTGCAACACTTGTGAGTACTGATGATTGGTCCTTAAATAAGACACACTCTAACATTGCACACTGCCTTTCTTTCCCCTGAGGAAGCCACTGTACACGTGGCGATACGCGTGGGGTTCCACGCCAGGAATTTTACTGGTACTCTCTTTATCTGCTCCTCTATTATGGCTGCCATTATTTTTTGAGAGAGAGGGGAACCAGCACGATCTGAAATTGGCATGCATCATATAAAAAGTGAAAATTCACAGATTTATTCCAACTGTACTACAATAAAAAAAATGAGATTTTTAGCAAATAATTGATCAATTTTTTGAGCCACCCCTGCCAACGTCACGGCAAATCTCAATAGGGGGGTCCTACTCTACATTCTGTATTTCATGTGCCATGCGGCCTCCTAGATAAAGTTAAAAGCAGAACCATAATGGAGCACACATACCTGTAACTGTATATATAACCACTTCTATGTTGCAAAAAAGGCACTTGTGGATAGAGACCAGCCCAGGTCCCAGCATGTGGAGCAAGCTCTACACATACCAGGACTATATCAGAACTGACCCTCCAGTGCCAGACAGCAACCATTGATAAAGGCGGACCAGATCCAAGATGGTGCTTAATTAGCAATGCCTGTGGTAGCTGTTCAGACTCAGTTACCTCACCCCTTTCCACAGGCAATGCTAATTAAGCACCATTCTTGGATCTGGTCCGCCTTTATCAATGGTTGCTGTCTGGCACTGGAGGGTCAGTTCTGATATAGTCCTGGTATGTGTAGAGCTTGCTCCACATGCTGGGACATGGGCTGGCCTCTATCCACAATTGCCTCTTTTGCAACATAGAAGTGGTTATATATACAGTTACAGGTATGTGTGCTCCATTATGGTTCTGCTTTTAACTTTATCTAGGAGGCCGCATGGCACATGAAATACAGAATGTAGAGTAGGACCCCCCTATTGAGATTTGCCGTGACGTTGGCAGGGGTGGCTCAAAAAATTGATCAATTATTTGCTAAAAATCTCATTTTTTTATTATAGTACAGTTGGAATAAATTTGTGAATTTTCACTTTTTATATGATGCATGCCATTTTCAGATCGTGCTGGTTATCTTTTTTTCATTATTTTTTGAGGTAGCAAGTACGGTCCCGCTCTTGCACTATTTCCAGTCTAAACCTGTAAATCCCTGCCTTGGCTTACAGGCACGGTTTATACTTCTTACTAGTTGGGGGTATTGGCTACATGAGATACCTTTTCTCTACACCTATTGGTCCTTTATTGTTTTGGTGTATTTGCAATATGCTAAATATATTGTGTGGGTCCTTCTAAAAACCTCTATATATACTTGCAGCACTTTGCGTATATTGCATTAACTATATACTAGTCTATATCATACATGCTGCACTAAGGTTTATTATAGGGGGTTTGGGTATGATGTATGTCTCCTTATATCGGAGATATTGACTGCATGACTTATATTCAGGTGTTTTACACTTGTGAACTACCAAATATATTGCATAGGTTTTCATAAACCGTATATATATCTGCAGTACCTTACGTATATTACATTAACTATATACTGGTCTATATTGCATACGCTGCACCTATAGGTTTATCATAGGTGTTACAAGCATGGTGTATATCCCCATATACTGGAGATTCTGACTGTATGTGGTGCCTGATGTTGATGCACTTGTATTACACCAAATATGTTGCAGATCTAGTCTAACCTTATATGTACCTGCAGTGCGCTACCTTTACCCTGATTAGCTAGAATTTTGAATGTATATGGTGCACCATTAGGTTTCTATTATACGACTCATTTGACCCTTGTGGTCACTGCTTATTGGGGTACCTTACTGCAACACGTACAATTACTTATATTTAGGTGTTGACATATCTGTCTATATCTGTACAGCGATTTTCCAACTTCGCATCTTACTTATTCTGTATATTATACCATACAGTCCCCATCTCATTACCATTATATACAGTTTAATTCTGGGACCGGGCTTTGTGTAATATCCTATAGAGTACCTTTGTTGTATTCACATTGTATTTTTCATATGTCACTTTTCCCGGCGTGTATGGTGTCCATGCCTTTGGCTTTTTAAGTGTTTTTAATTTGTTATTGTGTGTCCACACTCCAAGTACGGATATATGTGGTCTCTTGTTTCTGCGTGTTTCAATAAAATATTTATTTCATATATATTGTTGTGGTGATCCCATTTTGGTATACCTTTTCTTTCTTATGCTGGTGTAGCGTAGGCACCCCTTTCTTGGAGAAGTAGTGGCGACTGGGCATCTGGTACTGGGGCAGTGCGACGGACATAAGGTCTCGAAAATCCTCTGTGTCCACCAGGCGGAAAGGAAGCATTTCTGTAGCCAACAGCTTGCAGAGGGTGAAAGTCAACCTCTTAGCTTTGTCATGGCTCGGAGGAAATGGCCTTTTAATTGTCCACATCTGAGGGACCGAGATCTGGCTGCTGTGCGGAGACAGTGTGGAGTAGGGTGTCCTTGGAAAACTGCTGGTCTGAGGAAAGTGCAGGCGGAGACATGATATTTCCTTCATCCAAAGTTGGTGCTCTTGATGTCTGAGAAAGCTCTACACCAGCACTTGTTTCCCCTCCCAAAACAACTGATGATGACCTGCCAAGCAAACTGTCTGTTGTGGTTAAAGAAGTGGAAGGTCTGCATAGAAAAACATGTGTCCCCACAGTCACAGAGGATGAAGACGGCGCGGATGCAGTTGAAGGGGCAGACGGTGGTTAGCCCGCTCCGCTAGGCCGCATTGTAGCACAGTAAGCTTCCCACTGGGACTTATGCCTGTTATTCATGTGACGGTTCATGGACGAAGTGGTCAAACTAGTGAATTTTTGGCCTCTACTTACAGATTTCCGACAAAGCCTACAGATCACATGAGTTGGGTGCTCCTTTGCGATGTCAAAAAAGGACCAGGCAATGCAACTATTAGAGCCCATGCGACCTGCAGATCCACCCCGACTTGTGCTCAGAGGCAGAATTGTGGCTGAGGATGCAGTTGTTGACGAGCTGCCAGTACTCCGTCTTTGTCCAGGAAGGCGCAAGCTAACCTCGTCGTCAGTCTCATCCTCCTCCACCGCCTCTACTGACCTCCTCGAGTGTCTGACTGTGGGTTGGCAGTAAGTGGGATCTAGAACTTCATCATCAACCATTGTGTTTGCACTCCCCTCGCCCTCAGACCTAACCTCTTCCTGCCCTGACTGAATAGTTAAGTTGTCATTCCAATCTGGTATCTGAGTCTCATCATCATCAGTATGTTCCTCATTGTTTCCACCAAGAGGTGTTACAGTTTGTGAATGAGGGTCTACATCATGCTCAGAAACTTGGTCATTAGGGCCTGAATCTGAGTCACAAAGCTTATGGGCATCACTGCAGACCATTTCCTGGTCTGTACTTACTGTAGCTTGGGAGCAGACCTCTGATTTCCAGGCTATAGTGTGACTGAACAGCTCTGCAGACTCCCCCATCTCTGTTACACCATACTCTGCAGGATGGGTGGAGACTTGAGAGCTGGGAGAAAGCATGTGCGATTGGGATGACAACTCAGAGGACTGTTGTTTTTTGAATGTTGAAGTTGAGGTGGAGGAGAGGCCACTTGTTGGAGCACTTGAGATTCATTTAAGCATGTTCTTTTTTTGTGCATCATCTACCTTTGTTAGAGTAGTTTGGTTCCGTAAAAAAGGGAGCACATCCGATTGTCCATGGAAAGTAGTAGACATCTTTCTTTTGCTTGAAGATGGCCTTTCTTCAGCAGATGTGTTACGAACCGGCGCCGCCATAGCCGCAAGCAGCCTGCTGCGGTTCCTGTTGCGCCCAGGCGCCGGCTGCCGTTCTTGGCCGTGCCTCGGGTCGTCCAGTTGGCTGTTCCTTCCACCACGTATAAGTGTGGAGAGGCGGCTAGTGCGCATGCGTGCGCTGATTTACCCCAGCCAGAGTTTAAGCCCGGTGTTTTGCCTAGTGAGCATGCTCAGCCTGATTGTGTTATGTCTGAGACTAAGTCCTCAGTTCAGGCTACTGAGCATGCTCCCACAATTAACCCTAACAGCCTCTTTGCACAGGTACTTGGACTTCGTGCTGTGTCTAAGTTCTGGGATGTGCCTACTGAGCATGCTCAAACTGATAGTCTGCTTTCTGAGCCTGTTGCTCAGGCTACTGGGCATGCTCAGGCACTTAGTGCACCAGAGGCTAGGTCCGGTAAGCATGTCACTGAGCATGTCCGTGAGGTGGCAGGCCCTGATAGGGCAGAGGGTGTCAGGTGTCCTGATGACGTTGCAACTCCGGACTGGCTCGCAGAGGCCCGCTCCTATGATCTGGCACCTCAGTATTGGTCGTCAGACGATGACTGGTGAAGTGTTTGGGGCGTGGCTGCCATGAGGTCATCAATGACGTGGCGGTTCCGGATAGGTCACATGTGACGTCACTGATGACATGGCACTCTGCTATTGGACCTTGGTGGTTCCACCCTGGGTTTGGGGCGGACCCAGGTTATAAAAGGGGCTGGAGACAACATGGAGGGGCGCAGTCTTCACTTTTGCTCAGTCAGAGCACACCTCCATGTTAGAGCCTCATTGCGGCATAAGCCTATGTTGGGAAGCGGTAGGTAGGGTTAGGCGAACGGTGCCTGTCACGCCAAGATTCGTGGCTCGGCACATCAGGGTCAGGCGCCGTGCTTCCCTCCTGCCGTTCCAGTCTTGCTATAGCAGCCCAGTGGCGTTAACTGGGCTGCGGCTGCTGTGCTTCCTGTCCGATTGTGCCCCCTACGCACATGGACAACGCACCTGCTGCGCCACCTGTCCGATTGTGCCACCTACGCACACGGACAATGCACCTGCTGCGCCACCTGTCCGATTGTGCCCCCTACGCACACGGACAACGCACCTGCTGCGCCACCTGTCCGGTTGTGCCCCCTACGCGCATGGACAGCGTACCCCAGGACCCCTGTGGAGTTAACAGGGTGTTCCTTATCCTCCTCGGCTTCCCGGTCAACGCTATTGGTGTACCCATCTGGCCTGACGTGTGCTACACACACGTGGCCAGTCGAGAGGTGGCCAGAAACGCTAATCGGAGGACCGCTCGGCCTGACGTGTCCTACACACGTGGCCGACAGGGCACTTTCGTGGCGGTCTTCCGGTCAACGCTACCTGGTTACCACCCGGCCTGACGTGTTTCCAGCACACGTGGTTGGTGTAGCGCTAGGTGCACCAAAACGCTAATCGGGTTGTCGTCCGGTCTGACGTGTCCCAACACACGTGACCGGTTCCCAGAGTTCCTGGGTTATCTCAGAGCCATCCAGCTCTATAGTCTCCGCCTAACCCTTAGGTGCCAGCAGCTCCTTTGTCATCTGGAGCACGGTGGGCCCCGACTGGCGATTAGGATATATACCCCCTGGTCCTAATCTGCCGGTCCCCCCGTAACAAGATGTTACTGTAGTTTTCCCACCTACCCCACGGACACAAACTTTTTTCCCTTTCCAACACGCCTGTTCCCCTTTCTACCAGCATCTGTCCTTTTGCCACTCATTTTGTTTGTGACCAGATTGGACACTTAAAATGTCGTAGCAAAAAGGATGGTGGTGTAGATTGCAGAGGTGGTCTAGCTTTATTGACAGCTGAAGAACCAACACTGACTATCCCAGACAATGAAACTGTGGCCCTAAAACTAGCAGCACTGTTTGCTATAAAAATAGCGTAGCAAAAATGGGCAGGAGGGTAGAATGCAGAGGTGGTGTAGGTAGCATGACAGGAAAGGAAACCTCACTTTCTATCCCTGCCAATGAAAAAATGCAGCAAGGACTTGCCAGAGCTGATGTAGCCAGACGCTGTTATCTAAAGCCCTGAACAGCGTTTGCACGGACCTACCTAGCAACAATGCCTATGAACGGCTGTAATGCAGCCCTGAAAAGGGCTGAAATTACAAGTAATCCCTAATCCCTAAAGCACGGTGTAGATTGCACTGTATCTCTATAGCACACACAGCAGGAGCGGCAGCGGTGACTGTCACCCACCCGCAGCAGACAGATAATGGCGGCAACGGGGAAAATGGCCGTGTCTTATAAGATAGGGACATGTGACATGCACAGCCTATGACACATGCCCTTGCTTGTCTGGCAAAAATTCACTGTGCAGTGTGTGTCTCTGTGATTGGCTGACATCGTGGCCCACCCCACTGCACGCACGGTTAGGGAAGAAAAAATAAATGGCGATCGGCATTTTCTCAGCACTCAGCAGCAGGACTGATCTAAACCCCGTCCCCCTCGCACACTATATGCTGAAATTTGATAATTGCGTGATTCACAGTGACTCACTATTACAGTGAAAAGCCAGCTAGTAACTAGTGAGGCTTTTTGGTGATCGAACCGTTCTCGAACCTAACTCAAACTGCCGAACTTTTACCAAATCGTTTGAGTTCGTCGAACGTCTCGAACACCCCCAAAATCACTCGAACATGAAATTGGCGAACCTCGAACATCACTCATCTCTAACTGTGCCATCACTGTGTGCATTATCCCTGTACTGTCACATCCCTGTGTGTATTATCCCTGTACTGTGACATCACTGTGTGTATTATCCCTGTACTGTGACATCACTGTGTGTATTATCCCTGTACTGTGACATCACTGTGTTCATTATCCCTGTACTGTGACATCACTGTGTGTATTATCCCTGTACTGTGACATCACTGTGTTCATTATCCCTGTACTGTGACATCATTGTGTGTATTTTCCCTGCACTGTCACATCCCTGTGTGTATTATCCCTTTACTGTGACATCACTGTGTGCATTATCCCTGTACTGTGACATCACTGTGTGTATTATCCCTGTACTGTGACATCACTGTGTGCATTATCCCTGTACTATGACTGTGCTGTTCCTATTTGTTTTAGTTAAAACTGTTATTTAATGTTTTTCATGCTTGTCTCTGCTGCCATCTACTGGTCAGACCTTTCGGCTCCTCTGTTTCTTTTGTCCAGCCCATGTGAGTGTCTGCTGACCCTCTTGCATCACTTCCTGGTATGCTCAGTTCCAGCCAGAGTTTTTGTGAGAATAACACCCCTTATTGGAGCTGCTGGAAGCAAAGTCTGACCTTAGTGACTCCAGAAACAAGCATCACAAGAGAACCACAATGCCAGCTACTTGGACTACTGTACTCTGCATGTCCTAACCTTTGGAGAAAATAAACCACCATTGTTTCATCTCAGCATGTGCATGTTTAACTCTGGAGCTCTCTGGTCCTGTCTGCCCCACCTATAGGAAAATGAAGGTAAGATTCTCACACCATTCCATAACTACGCACCTTCAATCGCCTTTAAGTGGGGACAGAACAGTCAGAAGACTGCTTAACAGCCCAAAGTCAGAAACGTCCTTGAGAGCCCAAATCAGTCAGAAGACTGCTTAACAGCTCAATACCCCGGCTACAGATCCCTAAGAGCACTGTAACTTCCCTTGTAATCTGCCTAGCAACAAGCCTTGTGCACTAGTCTGCCTGCAACAGTGCATGCCTGGACAAGCCTAAGGGGAAGCTCTCCCATCTGCCACGTCCTGTGTCACCTCTGCTGCATTGTAAAGGGACAGTTTATGCACCTGCTGTTTCCCTCTTGCTATACCCCTTCTATAGACTTGCAGTACATTATACCTTATTACTTCACATTGCTGGACTGCGAACCCCAAGTTTTGCTAAAGACACCTTGGGAATTTCACCAGGGAGTCCTTGCAGAGCTGCACAACAATTTTCGGACCCCTATTCAAAAGTCAAGTTTCTTAAAGAGACAGTACACCTTAAATCAAAATGGCAGAAAAAGACCTCGGACAGTTCCCCACTGCTGAAACAGAGCAAATACAATCTGATACTGTCCATTATGAAGCCCAGGAGGCAGATCCCGTGCTTTCAGCCGACCAAGTTGTCCGACCGAAGCGCTCTTCCAAACCCACGATAAAGGCCACTGAAAACTATCACACTATGAAAGATGAGCTATGTGAACACCTGGAAGAACAGTGGGAACGAGTCACCTATTACATGTCAAGACTTAAATCCTCATCAGGTGACGCCGCATGCTTACTAGCCGCTATGGAACGGCTGAACACAGCTCATGAAAGATACAAGAGACTGTCAACAAGGTACATTACCTTTCTAAAAGACTCTAAAATTGATGAAGCTCTTTCAGACCTGAGCAAGGCAGAAGAGGTGGACAAGGAAAGAGATGCCAAGGTGCAAGATGCCATAGACAAGGCCGAACACCGTATCTCTCACCAGCAAGAAACCAGATCACACCGATCAACCTCATCTAGACGTTCCTCTCAATCATCCGGGTCATCATCCTCAAGAAGCTCAGCCCTGAGCGACAGGATACTAGAGGCCCGCATAAGAGCAGAGGAATCCAAGGTGAGACGTTCCTTCACAGAAAGAGAAGTAGAGGAAGAAGCCAAAAGGGCAGAAGCCTTTGCAAAAGCAGAAGCCGCTAAAGCAGAAGCCAAAAAGGCAGAAGCCCCTGTAAGAGCAGAAGCCGCTAAAGCAGAAGCCCTTGCAAAAGCAGAAGCCGCTAAAGCAGAAGCCAAAAAGGCAGAAGCAGAAGCCCTTGTAAGAGCAGAAGCCGCTAAAGCAGAAGCCCTTGCAAGAGCAGAAGCCACTAAAGCAGAAGCCCTTGCAAAAGCAGAAGCCGCTAAAGCAGAAGCCAAAAGGACAGAAGCGGAGGCTCGGATAAAGATTCTTCGGTCACAGATGGAAGAGGAAGTTGCACTAGCTGAAGTGAGACTACTTGAGCAAGCATTGATCCAAGGTCCTGATCCAGCTGACTCGCCACCACTGGAAGCAGACAATCCAGTTGATCGCACAAGAGACTATGTACTGAATCAGTTACCTGTAGCAACCCCGGTTTGCAGTACTATCCAAGCTGACAACACTGAAACATCCAACTTACCTCTACCAGTGCTAGTACCACCTAAAGCACCCGAGCAAATTAATAACAGTCACCAAGAGGTGCTCTCTCAAACACAGTCACCACGGTAAAATGGCAACCAAGTGCTTCCTGACCCACTTTCACAGCTCAAGCAGCGGTCATCAGAATCTACAGAGGCTAAACCACAGCTCAACCTTGCAGCAACGTCATTCTACCCGGGAACATCTCATCCATTCATGCCAGGCAGCCCATATGCCCCAGGGGCATCACGGGTCGTCGTGGCAACAAGTGGTGAGAAATCAGATATGTCTGAGTTTGCCAGGTTCATGGTGAGCAGAGAGCTAATCAACACTAGTCTCACGAAATTTGATGATCGTGCAGAGAGCTACAGGGCCTGGAAAGCAACTTTCAAGGCAGCCATCGCCAAGCTCAACTTCACTGCAGAACAGGAGCTCGACCTCATTGTCGCGGGCGGAGGAGGGGACGCTGCGCTCTCCCACTGCTCGGGTCCGGCCGCTGCTGCTGCGGCTGCTGCTGCTCGGTGGTGGCTTGAGCGGTGGGCCGGATCCCGGGGACTCGAGCGGCGCTCCTCGCCCGTGAGTGAAAAGGGAGGGGATTGGATGGTGGGGATGTTTGGTTATTGTCCATGACGCCACCCACGGTTGTGGTGATATTGGTGACACCACCGCTGCTCTAGACGGGGATCCCGGGAGCGGTGACAGGGAGCAGCTTTGTTGTTAGTTCTCCCCTCCGTGGGTAGGGGGTTGGTTGTCCCGGGGCACGGTGATGGTGTAGGGATGGATGGCAGGCGGGTTACAGGGCCTGGTGAGGTGCAGGGTCGCGGGGGCAGCGCTGTGTCGCACGGCATGGTGGTACTTACTCAGCCAATGATGAGGACATGTGGCGCCCCAGGACCTGGTCGCCACAACAGCATTGCCCCTCCAAAGGGTTAATGCTGAGCCTGGAGGTAATTGGGAGGTCTATTGGCCAGTAAGTGTAACATCCAACGCAGTTCTCCCTCAGACCAGCAGGGGGAGCTCTGAACCTGCAGTTCCAGGGAGCATTCCTTAAGTCTGGCCTGAGGGACGAGTTAGTAGTCAGTCTGTAGAGAGAAGTGATAGCAAGCAGACGCAGAGTAGTGCTGTCCTGTGGAACTGGGGCCTAGAGTTGGAGCAGCTTGGCCCAGTGAGGCAGGAGGAGCAGAGAGGCAAAGAAGAGACTCGGACATCGGAGTCTGTGGCCACCAGGGCCTAAAATACTCCCTGGTAGCCGAATCCGAAGGGCAGGAGAGCTGCAAGCACCTGGCCCATAAACAGCCCGAAGGTACAGCTGCATCATCAGGGCCCGGTGTGGACTCCAGCAGAGAAGCACCAGAGAGGGCCTGTGCAGCCTACCACAGAGGGAAAGGGACGTACCACCGGTCCCAGCAGCAAGAGGGCCATTGCTAAATCCAGAGAGCAGGGTCCTATCACAGCAAGGAAAAGAACAGGAGTAGGCCTCATACTCATCTGGCTAAAACGACAGCTCAGTTACTTCCAGGCCGGCCGGATCATCTTTACCACCTGTGACGGTCTCCCTGGACTACCCTGTTGCCCAGTAAAAGAGGAGAAGGTAAAGAGACTTGTTTGTGCCTGTTTCTTTCATTGCCTGTCGGCCCTGCACCGTGTTTTCCACACAACATTATAGACTCTCACGAGCACCAACAGTGTCCCGGGGCACCGCTCCACCTGTGGGGAGCAGTACCACCATTGCTGCCATATCATCACCCCGGAGGCCTTACACAGCAGCGGCGGCTTAATAGCCGCATCCCACAGGTGGCGTCACGAACACAAACCCCAAGTCACCAGCCATATTTGATTGACACCCACCAGGGCCACGGAGTCGGGCCCCGCCACCACTGACGACCCCCGGACTAGTCCGGCCCGGGTGTCCCACAGCCCTGGGGTGGGCGAGTCAATTTTGGCGTCACGAACAGGATTTCGTGCCCGGTTCCACCGGGTACTGTGCGCCTGCAGAAACTGTGCCTAAAAGACTGTGTTGCTGTTTGAAAACTGCCGCCGCAATTAGCCTCGCTGAGAGCAGGAAGAAGGGGGGCGTGCCCGAAAAAGAGAGCGCCATCAGAGCGGAGGGTCGTTAACCCCGCGCTACCCAGTAGAGATTTTGAAAAGTGAACGGAGCCTGGTGAGGTCCACTAAGGGGGAGGAAGATGTCTGACACAGAGAAAGAGCAGGTGGCTGTGGTAGCTCAAGACGCAGCAGCACCGGCCGATGTAATCCCAGTCGCCGTCGCCCCAGCCCCCACTATAGCGCCGGTAATGCCGATCACAATGCCGTACATCCCGGGAGCAGAATGGCTGCCGCAGTACTCCGGGGAGTCACATACCCTGAGCGACTTCAGAGAAAGTCTGCACAGCTTGTTCCGGGTGTATCCGCTGACTGAGAGCCAGAAGGTGGGCATATTAATGGGGCAGCTAGCCGGCGCGGCCCAGCGTGAAGTGAAGTCCTGGCCTGATACAGATAAAGGGACAGCAACCCAGATACTGGCCAAGCTAAAGAGTACTTTTGACACCCGCACCGCAGCAGAAATAAAGATGAGATTCTTTGGGTGCAAGCAACGGGCCACAGACAGCATAAGGGACTATGCCTTAAACCTGCAGGAGGCCCTGAAAGCAGTTAAACAGGTGGACCCAGAGAGTGTACGAGAAGAACACAAACTCCTAACTGAGCAGTGCATAGAGGGGCTCCTGTCAGACGCCCACAGGACCCAGCTGCGTATCATGGTCCTGCAGAACCCTGCTCTGGACTTTGCAAAGTTTAAGGACCAGGCCATCCGGGTACTGAGAGAATCTACACCGAATGACCCAGTACCCCTCCGGCCTCTTGCTATCACGTACCCCGGGGTGGTGCCTCCAACACGAGCCGCTGCAGGGGCTGAGACGCAGTCCCTGGACAAGGATCCCACTGCAGAGCTCAGACAGCAGGTCCAGGAGCTGACCAAGACTGTAGCTGCCCTTGCCAGGACCGTGCAGTCTCTACAAGTGACCCCATCGCCTGCAAGACTCGAGTTGGCCTCCAGCCCAGATGACGTCCCATGGATGCGACAGAGGAGGATTCCGCCGACCCGAGGCAGAGACACAGACCGGTATGATTCAACAGGACAACCGATCTGCCGCCACTGCAACCAGGCGGGCCACATTGCAAGACACTGTCCTTTAAATGGGCTGAGCCTGGGGCCAGGAGCCAACCCCCAGGTGTAAGGAAGCCCGGCTCAACCCCCAGCCGCAGCAAGTATGTGGGAGGACGCCCATTCCTTCCTATTGTGCTGGATGGGATCCCTTTGAATGCCCTCCTGGATACGGGGTCCCAGGTAACAACCATCCCTTATAAACTGTACAAAAGATATTGGGCTGATTCAGACATTGACCATGGCCCAGATGATGATTTAACAATTGTGGCCAGTAATGGTCAGCCCTTACCTCAAATTGGGTATAAGGAAGTAACCATTAAAGTGGGGCGGGTAGAATTGCCATGTCAGGTAATGATAATTGTAGATATTGATCGCAAACAATCTGACCCACTGCTAACCATTGGTACAAATGTGATAGAAAATTGCATTGCCGAAGTGATAATTTTGTTGCAGCAGGTGTCTGAAGGTGCCAGCTCCGGGCAGCAGCGTGCCCTACAGAGGGAGATCAGAGCCCTGATGAGGAGGCAGCAGGTAGAGCTGGCCGGAGGAGAAATTGGCAGTGTGAGGGTAAGTGACCCCCTCCCCATTGCAATACCCCCAAGAAGTGAAATGTTGATATGGTGTCGGGCAGCAATAGGCCTCAAGGGTCAGGATTACCATGCCTTGGTAGAACCGGTGTATTCAGACAGTAGGCCTGGAGTCCTGATAGCCAGAGGGGTAGCGGACGTCCGCAAGGGGAGAGTGCCCGTCCGTGTCTTGAATTGTGGGGAGGAGGAAGCCAAATTGCCCCGGTACGCCACTGTAGCAAAACTGTACACTGTCAGCAACAATACCATCAAAGCAGTGGAACCCTTGATCCCGTCCGACCAGGCGGAAGACAATGGCTCCAAGGGACAGCTGGAAGACTGGTGCCAAAAATTACATGTGGGCACCGACTCCACCCCCTCACACCAAAAGCATGGGGTTTACCGGGTGGTACAGGAGTACGAGCGGGTCTTCAGCAAACACCCCCTAGATTTTGGGCAGGTAAAAGGGGTCAAACAACAAATCCCCACAGGTGATCATCATCCCATTAAAGAGAGATACCGCCCTGTACCCCCAGCACAGTATCAGCGTGCCAAAGAAATGTTACGGGAAATGAAGGAGGCTGGGGTTATCAGAGATAGTTGTAGCCCCTGGGCAGCTCCACTAGTGCTCGTAAAGAAAAAAGATGGTACAATGAGAATGTGTGTAGATTACAGACAAATTAACCGCATTACACATAAAGATGCTTATCCACTACCCAGAATAGAGGAGTCACTAACAGCCTTAAAGTCAGCTAACTATTTCTCCACCTTGGATCTCACCAGTGGGTATTGCCAGGTTCCCGTGGCAGAGGCGGACAAGGAGAAGACTGCATTCACGACACCAATGGGCCTCCGCGAGTTCAACTGTATGCCATTCGGGCTCTGCAACGCCCCAGGGACATTCCAAAGGTTGATGGAGTGCTGCTTGGGCCATCACAACTTTGAAACCGTGCTGTTGTACCTGGATGACGTCATAGTCTACTCCAAGGCTTATGAAGACCACCTGAGGCACTTAGCAGAAGTGTTTGAGTCCTTGTCGGAGTATGGCCTGAAGATAAAGCCGTCCAAATGTCACCTCTTGAAGCCAAAGGTACAGTACCTGGGTCATGTGGTCAGCGCAGAAGGTGTGGCACCTGATCCGGAGAAAGTCACCGTAATCAAGGACTGGCCAATACCTCTACCAACGCTCGTTGAATGTGACCAAATACCCAGCCACAGGAATGAAATTCCTACCCCAGAAGCTGCATTTCATCAACCACACCTAAGACACCTCGCTAGTGTTATCCCACCTCTGGACAATAACGCAGAGATTCTACTCCTGCTCGGCAGAGACAATCTAAGGGTACACAAGGTGCGACAGCAGTGTAATGGGCCTGACTATGCACCATACGCCCAGAGACTGGACTTGGGATGGGTAGTGATAGGAAATGTGTGCGTTGATCGATCAGAAGTTGATTCCTTCAAGACTTACGTGCATGGCGATGGGCGCACAACCTGCCTAAAGCCATGTCCTCATCACTATGGAGTGAAAGAGAAGTCTCCAGACACAATACAGCTACCTGACATCGCTTCTTCTCTGCATATCGACAACTTGGGAAGATCAATCTTTCTCACAACCAAGGACGATGATAAAGTAACCTTGTCAGTAGAGGACAGAGAATTAATCGGAATAATGGACTGTGAGTTTTCTAAAGACAAAACCAACCATTGGGTCCATTACCCTTCCGATCTACCAGGGTAAAACTCCCAAACAACCGAGATCAAGCTCAGACCAGATTTAACTCTCTTCAGCGTTCTATGAACAGCAAACCTGTAATGAGAGAACATATTGTTGCCTTTATGGACAAAATATTCCGCAACAACCACGCAGAACCTGCTCCATTCTTGAAGAAGAACGAAGAGTGTTGGTATCTGCCTTCATTCGGCGTATACCACCCACAAAAACCGAATCAAATCAGGGTTGTCTTCGACTCCAGCACCAAACATGAAGGCGTATCCCTTAACGATGTTCTCCTCACAGGTCCTAACCTAACAAACAACTTGGTAGGAGTATTGCTGAGGTTCAGAAAAGAGCTTGTCGCCATCACTGCCGACATTGAACAGATGTTCCACTGTTTCCTAGTCAGAGAGGACCACCGGAACTTCCTCAGATTTCTGTGGTACAAGGACAATGACACCAATAAAGAGATGGTGGAATATCGTATGAGGGTCCACGTATTTGGAAACAGCCCTTCACCCGCAGTTGCAACCTATGGCCTCCGGAGAACCGCATTAGAGGGAGAGTCTGAGTATGGAACAGATGCCAGAGACTTTGTTGAGAGAGACTTTTATGTAGATGATGGGCTCAAATCACTACCCACCGAGGAAGAAGCCATTGATTTGCTCAAAAGGACTCAAGGCATGCTGTCCCAGGCAAAACTCAGGTTACACAAAATTGCTTCCAATAGCCTGACCGTAATGAGAGCCTTTGAGTCGGGCGATCATGCACCCGGGTTCAAGGACATTGACTTGGGGCTAGACAGTCCACCCGTGCAGAGGAGCCTGGGCATCAGATGGGATCTTGCAGCCGACTCCTTCGAATTACAAGTAAGTTGCTCAGACAAGCCATTCACAAAACGTGGTGTTCTCTCTATAGTGAACAGCTTATTCGACCCGCTGGGATTTGTGGCGTTTATCACTATACAAGGCAAATCCTTGCTGAGACAATTCTCTGAAACCGTCAAGGACTGGGATACCCCACTCCCTTCCGACAAACAGCAAAAATGGGAAGCTTGGAAACAGTCGTTATGCTGGTTGAACAACATTCACATCCCAAGATGTTATATCAAAATCTCCCTCACTTCTAGCATAAAGAAGGAACTCCACATCTTCTCAGACGCCTCCACAGAAGCTATAGCAGCGGTTGCATACCTGAAAGACCAGACCACAGAAAGGACTGACTGGCCTATGGGACTGATTACTAGGATACTGCCTAGCCAGGACGGCAATGTTTGGAAGGTGGAGCTAAAGATCATCAGGAAAGGTAAGACGAAGACGTTTGCAAGGCCAATCCACGAACTTGTTCTGCTGTTGCCCATAGAAAGCGTCCCTACGGGATGAACGCTACCGGACCTGAACTTTGAGCCATCTTTCTTGTTTTGGACTAAATTGAGCTTGTTTTTGCATTTAAAGTGCCTTTCCTTTCAGGTTGTATTATGGACTCAATAGTAAAATCCCCAAAGTGAATTTCAGCCGGGGAGTGTGCTGCTCCTATTTGTTTTAGTTAAAACTGTTATTTAATGTTTTTCATGCTTGTCTTTGCTGCCATCTACTGGTCAGACCTTTCGGCTCCTCTGTTTCTTTTGTCCAGCCCATGGGAGTGTCTGCTGACCCTCTTGCATCACTTCCTGGTATGTTCAGTTCCAGTCAACACCACTTATTGGAGCTGCTGGAAGCAAAGTCTTCTGACCTTAGTGACTCCAGAAATAAGCATTACAAGAGAACCACAATGCCAGCTACTTGGACTACTGTACTCTGCATGTCCTAACCTTTGGAGAAAATAAACCACCATTGTTTCATCTCAACATGTGCATGTTTAACTCTGGAGCGCTCTGGTCCTGTCTGCCTCACCTATAGGAAAACGAAGGTAAGATTCTCACACCATTCCAAAACTATGCACCTTCAATCACCTTTAAGTGGGGACAGAACAATGACATCACTGTGTGCATTATCCCTGTACTGTGAAATCACTGTGTGTATTATCCCTGTACTTTGACATCACTGTGTATATTATCCCTGTACTGTGACATCACTGTGTGTATTATCCCTGTACTGTGACATCACTGTGTGTATTATCCCTGTTCTGTGACATCACTGTGTATATTATCCCTGTACTGTGACATCACTGTGTGTATTATCCCTGTACTGTGACATCACTGTGTGTATTATCCCTGTACTGTGACATCACTGTGTGTATTATCCCTGTACTGTGACATCACTGTGTGCATTATCCCTGTACTGTGAAATCACTGTGTGTATTATCCCTGTACTTTGACATCACTGTGTATATTATCCCTGTACTGTGACATCACTGTGTGTATTATCCCTGTACTGTGACATCACTGTGTGTATTATCCCTGTTCTGTGACATCACTGTGTGCATTATCCCTGTACTGTGACATGACTGTGTGTATTATCCCTGTACTGTGACATCACTGTGTATGTTATCCCTGTACTGTGACATCACTGTGTATTATGCCTGTACTGTGATAGTACTGTGTGCATTTTCCCTGTACTGTGACATCACTGTGTGTACTATCCCTGTACTGTGACATCGCTGTGTTTATTATCCCTGTACTGTGACATCGCTGTGTGTATTATTCCTGTACTGTGACATCATTGTGTGTATTATCCCTGTACTGTGACATCGCTGTGTGTATTATCCCTGTACTGTGACATCACTGTGTGTATAATCCCTGTACTGTGACATCACTGTGTGTATTATCCCTGTACTGTGACATCACTGTGTGCATTATCCCTGTACTGTGACATCGCTGTGTGTATTATCCCTGTACTGTGACATCATTGTGTGTATTATCCCTGTACTGTGACATCGCTGTGTGTATTATCCCTGTACTGTGACATCACTGTGTGTATTATCCCTGTACTGTGACATCACTGTGTGTATTATCCCTGTACTGTGACATCACTGTGTGCATTATCCCTGTACTGTGACATCGCTGTGTGTATTATCCCTGTACTGTGACATCATTGTGTGTATTATCCCTGTACTGTGACATCGCTGTGTGTATTATCCCTGTACTGTGACATCACTGTGTGTATTATCCCTGTACTGTGACATCGCTGTGTGTATTACCCCTGTACTGTGACATCACTGTGTGCATTATCCCTGTACTGTGACATCACTGTGTGTATTATCCCTGTACTGTGACATCATTGTGTGTATTATCCCTGTACTGTGACATCGCTGTGTGTATTATCCTGTACTGTGACATCACTGTGTGTATTATCCCTGTACTGTGACATCGCTGTATGCATTATCCCTGTACTGTGACGTCGCTGTGTGCATTATCCCTGTACTGTGACATCACTGTGTGTATTATCCCTGTACTGTGACATCACTGTGTGCATTATCCCTGTACTGTGACATCACTGTGTGTATTATCCCTGTACTGTGACATCGCTGTGTGTATTATCCCTGTACTGTGACATCACTGGATGTATTACCCCTGTACTGTGACATCGCTGTGTGTATTATCCCTGTACTGTGACATCACTGTGTGCATTACCCCTGTACTGTGACATCACTGTGTGTATTATCCCTGTACTGTGACATCACTGTATGTATTATCCTGTACTGTGACATCACTGTGTGTATTATCCCTGTACTGTGACATCGCTGTGTGTATTATCCCTGTACTGTGACATCACTGTGTGTATTATCCCTGTACTGTGACATCACTGTGTGTATTATCCCTGTACTGTGACATCACTGTGTGCATTATCCCTGTACTGTGACATCACTGTGTGTATTATCCCTGTACTGTGACATGGCTGTGTGTATTATCCCTGTACTGTGACATTATTGTGTGTATTATCCCTGTACTGTGACATGGCTGTGTGTATTATCCCTGTACTGTGACATCACTGTGTGTATTATCCCTGTACTGTGACATCACTGTGTGTATTATCCCTGTACTGTGACATCACTGTGTGTATTATCCCTGTACTGTGACATCACTGTGTGTATTATCCCTGTACTGTGACATCACTGTGTGTATTATCCCTGTACTGTGACATCGCTGTGTGTATTATCCCTGTACTGTGACATCATTGTGTGTATTATCCCTGTACTGTGACATCACTGTGTGTATTATCCCTGTACTGTGACATCATTGTGTGTATTATTCCTGTACTGTGACATCACTGTGTGCATTATCCCTGCACTGTGACATCACTGTGTGTATTATCCCTGTAGTGTGACATGGCTGTGTGTATTATCCCTGTACTGTGACATGGCTGTGTGTATTATCCCTGTACTGTGACATCGCTGTGTGTATAATCCCTGTACTGTGACATCACTGTGTGCATTATCCCTGTACTGTGACATCGCTGTGTGCATTATCCCTGTACTGTGACATCACTGTGTGTATTATTCCTGTACTGTGACATCGCTGTGTGTATTATCCCTGTATTGTGACATCGCTGTGTGCATTATCCCTGTACTGTGACATCACTGTGTGTACTACCCCTGTACTGTGACATCACTGTGTGTATTATCCCTGTACTGTGACATCACTGTGTGTATTATCCCTGTACTGTGACATCACTGTGTGTATTTTCCCTGTACTGTGACATCACTGTGTG
The DNA here is from genome assembly GCF_048569485.1 of Anomaloglossus baeobatrachus. Classification (NCBI taxonomy): domain Eukaryota; kingdom Metazoa; phylum Chordata; class Amphibia; order Anura; family Aromobatidae; genus Anomaloglossus; species Anomaloglossus baeobatrachus. Next base: position 798,026,645 of record NC_134354.1, read on the forward strand.
TATTATCCCTGTACTGTGACATCACTGTGTGCATTATCCCTGTACTGTGACATCGCTGTGTGCATTATCCCTGTACTGTGACATCACTGTGTGTATTATTCCTGTACTGTGACATCGCTGTGTGTATTATCCCTGTATTGTGACATCGCTGTGTGCATTATCCCTGTACTGTGACATCACTGTGTGCATTATCCCTGTACTGTGACATCACTGTGTGTATTATCCCTGTACTGTGACATGGCTGTGTGTATTATCCCTGTACTGTGACATCGCTGTGTGTATAATCCCTGTATTGTGACATCGCTGTGTGCATTATCCCTGTACTGTGACATCACTGTGTGTACTACCCCTGTACTGTGACATCACTGTGTGTATTATCCCTGTACTGTGACATCACTGTGTGTATTATCCCTGTACTGTGACATCACTGTGTGTATTTTCCCTGTACTGTGACATCACTGTGTGTATTATCCCTGTACTGTGACATCACTGTGTGCATTATCCCTGTACTGTGACATCGCTGTGTGCATTATCCCTGTACTGTGACATCACTGTGTGTATTATCCCTGTACTGTGACATCGGTGTGTGTATAATCCCTGTATTGTGACATCGCTGTGTGCATTATCCCTGTACTGTGACATCACTGTGTGTATTATCCCTGTACTGTGACATCACTGTGTGTATTATCCCTGTACTGTGACATCACTGTGTGTATTATCCCTGTACTGTGACATCACTGTGTGTATTATCCCTGTACTGTGACATCACTGTGTGTATTATCCCTGTACTGTGACATCGCTGTGTGTATTATCCCTGTACTGTGACATCGCTGTGTGTATTATCCCTGTACTGTGACATCACTGTGTGTATTATCCCTGTACTGTGACATCGCTGTGTGTATTATCCCTGTACTGTGACATCGCTGTGTGTATTATCCCTGTACTGTGACATCACTGTGTGCATTATCCCTGTACTGTGACATCACTGTGTGTATTATCCCTGTACTGTGACATCACTGTGTGTATTATCCCTGTACTGTGACATCGCTGTGTGTATTATCCCTGTACTGTGACATCGCTGTGTGTATTATCCCTGTACTGTGACATCACTGTGTGTATTATCCCTGTACTGTGACATCGCTGTGTGTATTATCCCTGTACTGTGACATCGCTGTGTGTATTATCCCTGTACTGTGACATCACTGTGTGTATTATCCCTGTACTGTGACATCGCTGTGTGTATTATCCCTGTACTGTGACATCGCTGTGTGTATTATCCCTGTACTGTGACATCACTGTGTGTATTATCCCTGTACTGTGACATCACTGTGTGCATTATCCCTGTACTGTGACATCGCTGTGTGCATTATCCCTGTACTGTGACATCACTGTGTGTATTATCCCTGTACTGTGACATCGGTGTGTGTATAATCCCTGTATTGTGACATCGCTGTGTATATTATCCCTGTACTGTGACATCACTGTGTGTATTATCCCTGTACTGTGACATCACTGTGTGTATTATCCCTGTACTGTGACATCACTGTGTGTATTATCCCTGTACTGTGACATCACTGTGTGTATTATCCCTGTACTGTGACATCACTGTGTGTATTATCCCTGTACTGTGACATCGCTGTGTGTATTATCCCTGTACTGTGACATCGCTGTGTGTATTATCTCTGTACTGTGACATCACTGTGTGTATTATCCCTGTACTGTGACATCACTGTGTGTATTATCCCTGTACTGTGACATCGCTGTGTGTATTATCCCTGTACTGTGACATCACTGTGTGTATTATCCCTGTACTTTGACATCACTGTGTGTATTACCCCTGTACTGTGACATCACTGTGTGCATTATCCCTGTACTGTGACATCACTGTGTGTATTATCCCTGTACTGTGACATCACTGTGTGTATTATCCCTGTACTGTGACATCGCTGTGTGTATTATCCCTGTACTGTGACATCGCTGTGTGTATTATCCCTGTACTGTGACATCACTGTGTGCATTATCCCTGTACTGTGACATCACTGTGTGTATTATCTCTGTACTGTGACATCACTGTGTGTATTATCCCTGTACTGTGACATCACTGTGTGCATTATCCCTGTACTGTGACATCGCTGTGTGTATTATCCCTGTACTGTGACATCACTGTGAGTATTATCTCTGTACTGTGACATCACTGTGTGTATTATCCCTGTACTGTGACATCACTGTGTGTATTATCTCTGTACTGTGACATCACTGTGTGTATTATCCTGTACTGTGACATCACTGTGTGTATTATCCCTGTACTGTGACATCACTGTGTGTATTATCCCTGCACTGTGACATCACTGTGTGTATTATCCCTGTACTGTGACATCCCTGTGTGTATTATCCCTGTACTGTGACATCACTGTGTGTATTATCCCTGTACTGTGACATCGCTGTGTGTATTATCCCTGTACTGTGACATCACTGTGTGTATTATCCCTGTACTGTGACATCACTGTGTGTATTATCCCTGTACTGTGACATCGCTGTGTGTATTATCCCTGTACTGTGACATCACTGTGTGTATTATCCCTGTACTGTGACATCACTGTGTGTATTATCCCTGTACTGTGACATCACTGTGTGTATTATCCTGTACTGTGACATCACTGTCTGTATTATCCCTGTACTGTGACATCGCTGTGTGTATTATCCCTGTACTGTGACATCGCTGTGTGTACTATCCCTGTACTGTGACATCACTGTGTGTATTATCCCTGTACTGTGACATCACTGTGTGTATTATCCCTGTACTGTGACATCAGTGTGTGTATTATCCCTGTACTGTGACATCACTGTGTGTATTATCCCTGTACTGTGACATCGCTGTGTGCATTACCCCTGTACTGTGACATCACTGTGTGTATTATCCCTGTACTGTGACATCGCTGTGTGTATTATCTCTGTACTGTGACATCACTGTGTGTATTATCCCTGTACTGTGACATCACTGTGTGTATTATCCCTGTACTGTGACATCACTGTGTGTATTATCCCTGTACTGTGACATCACTGTGTGTATTATCCCTGTACTGTGACATCACTGTGTGTATTATCACTGTACTGTGACATCTCTGTGTGTATTATCCCTGTACTGTGACATCGCTGTGTGTATTATCCCTGTACTGTGACATCGCTGTGTGTATTATCCCTGTACTGTGACATCACTGTGTGTATTATCACTGTACTGTGACATCACTGTGTGTATTATCACTGTACTGTGACATCGCTGTGTATATTATCCCTGTACTGTGACATCACTGTGTGCATTATCCCTGTACTGTGACATCACTGTGTGTATTATCCCTGTACTGTGACATCACTGTGTGTATTATCACTGTACTGTGACATCGCTGTGTGTATTATCCCTGTACTGTGACATCACTGTGTGTATTATCCCTGTACTGTGACATCGCTGTGTGTATTATCCCTGTACTGTGACATCACTATGTGTATTATCCCTGTACTGTGACATCGCTGTGTATTATCCCTGTACTGTGACATCACTGTGTGTATTATCCCTGTACTGTGACATCGCTGTGTGTATTATCCCTGTACTGTGACATCGCTGTGTGTATTATCCCTGTACTGTGACATCACTGTGTGTATTATCCCTGTACTGTGACATCACTATGTGTATTATCCCTGTACTGTGACATCACTGTGTGTATTATCCCTGTACTGTGACATCACTGTGTGTATTATCCCTGTACTGTGACATCACTGTGTGTATTATCCCTGTACTGTGACATCACTGTGTGTATTATCCCTGTACTGTGACATCACTGTGTGTATTATCCCTGTACTGTGACATCCCTGTGTATATTATCCCTGTACTGTGACATCACTGTGTGCATTATCCCTGTACTGTGACATCACTGTGTGTATTATCCCTGTACTGTGACATCACTGTGTGTATTATCTCTGTACTGTGACATCACTGTGTGTATTATCCCTGTACTGTGACATCACTGTGTGTATTATCCCTGTACTGTGACATCACTGTGTGTATTATCCCTGTACCGTGACATCACTGTGTGTATTATCCCTGTACTGTGACATCGCTGTGTGTATTATCCCTGTACTGTGACATCGCTGTGTGTATTATCCCTGTACTGTGACATCACTGTGTGTATTATCCCTGTACTGTGACATCACTGTGTGTATTATCCCTGTACTGTGACATCGCTGTGTGTATTATCCCTGTACTGTGACATCACTGTGTGTATTATCCCTGTACTGTGATATCACTGTGTGTATTATCTCTGTACTGTGACATCACTGTGTGTATAATCCCTGTACTGTGACATCACTGTGTGTATTATCCCTGTACTGTGACATCACTGTGTGTATTATCCCTGTACTGTGACATCACTGTGTGTATAATCCCTGTACTGTGACATCACTGTGTGTATTATCCCTGTACTGTGATATCACTGTGTGTATTATCCCTGTACTGTGACATCACTGTGTGCATTATCCCTGTACTGTGATATCACTGTGTGTATTATCCCTGTACTGTGACATCACTGTGTGTATTATCCCTGTACTGTGACATCACTGTGTGCATTATCCCTGTACTGTGACATCACTGTGTGTATTATCCCTGTACTGTGACATCACTGTGTGTATTATCCCTGTACTGTGACATCACTGTGTGTATTATCCCTGTACTATGACATCGCTGTGTGTATTATCCCTGTACTGTGACATCACTGTGTGTATTATCCCTGTACTGTGACATCACTGTGTGTATTATCCCTGTACTGTGACATCACTGTGTGTATTATCCCTGTACTGTGACATCACTGTGTGTATTATCTCTGTACTGTGACATCCCTGTGTGTATTATCCCTGTACTGTGACATCACTGTGTGTATTATCCCTGTACTGTGACATCACTGTGTGTATTATCCCTGTACTGTGACATCACTGTGTGTATTATCCCTGTACTGTGACATCGCTGTGTGTATTATCCCTGTACTGTGACATCGCTGTGTGCATTATCCCTGTACTGTGACATCACTGTGTGTATTATCCCTGTACTGGGACATCACTGTGTGTATTACCCCTGTACTGTGACATCACTGTGTGTATTATCCCTGTACTGTGACATCACTGTGTGTATTATCCCTGTACTGTGACATCACTGTGTGTATTATCCCTGTACTGTGATATCACTGTGTGTATTATCTCTGTACTGTGACATCACTGTGTGTATTATCCCTGTACTGTGACATCCCTGTGTGTATTATCCCTGTACTGTGACATCACTGTGTGCATTATCCCTGTACTGTGACATCACTGTGTGTATTATCCCTGTACTGTGACATCACTGAGTGTATTATCCCTGTACTGTGACATCACTGTGTGTATTATCCCTGTACTGTGACATCACTGTGTGTATTATCCCTGTACTGTGACATCACTGTGTGCATTATCCCTGTACTGTGACATCACTGTGTGTATTATCCCTGTACTGTGACATCACTGTGTGCATTATCCCTGTACTGTGACATCACTGTGTGTATTATCCCTGTACTGTGACATCACTGTGTGTATTATCCCTGTACTGTGACATCGCTGTGTGTATTATCCCTGTACTGTGACATCACTGTGTGTATTATCTCTGTACTGTGACATCACTGTGTGTATTATCCCTGTACTGTGACATCACTGTGTGTATTATCCCTGTACTGTGACATCACTGTGTGTATTATCCCTGTACTGTGACATCACTGTGTGTATTATCTCTGTACTGTGACATCACTGTATGTATTATCCTGTACTGTGACATCACTGTGTGTATTATCCCTGTACTGTGACATCACTGTATGTATTATCCTGTACTGTGACATCACTGTGTGTATTATCCCTGTACTGTGACATCACTGTATGTATTATCCTGTACTGTGACATCACTGTGTGTATTATCTCTGTAGTGTGACATCACTGTGTGTATTATCCCTGTACTGTGACATCGCTGTGTGTATTATCCCTGTACTGTGACATCACTGTGTGTATTATCCCTGTACTGTGACATCACTGTGTGCATTATCCCTGTACTGTGACATCGCTGTGTGTATTATCCCTGTACTGTGACATCATTGTGTGTATTATCCCTGTACTGTGACATCGCTGTGTGTATTATCCCTGTACTGTGACATCAATGTGTGTATTATCCCTGTACTGTGACATCACTGTGTGTATTATTCCTGTACTGTGACATCACTGTGTGTATTATCCCTGTACTGTGACATCACTGTGTGTATTATCCCTGTACTGTGACATCGCTGTGTGTATTACCCCTGTACTGTGACATCACTGTGTGCATTATCCCTGTACTGTGACATCACTGTGTGTATTATCCCTGTACTGTGACATCACTGTGTGTACTACCCCTGTACTGTGACATCACTGTGTGTATTATCCCTGTACTGTGACATCACTGTGTGTATTATCCCTGTACTGTGACATCACTGTGTGCATTATCCCTGTACTGTGACATCACTGTGTGTATTATCCCTGTACTGTGACATCGCTGTGTGTATTATCCCTGTACTGTGACATCATTGTGTGTATTATCCCTGTACTGTGACATCACTGTGTGTATTATCCCTGTACTGTGACATCACTGTGTGTATTATCCCTGTACTGTGACATCTCTGTGTGTATTATCCCTGTACTGTGACATCATTGTGTATATTATCCCTGTACTGTGACATCACTGTGTGTATTATCCCTGTACTGTGACATCACTGTGTGTATTATCCCTGTACTGTGACATCATTGTGTGTATTATCCCTGTACTGTGACATCGCTGTGTGTATTATCCCTGTACTGTGACATCACTGTGTGTATTATCCCTGTACTGTGACATCACTGTGTGTATTATCTCTGTACTGTGACATCGCTGTGTGTATTATCCCTGTACTGTGACATCGCTGTGTGTATTATCCCTGTACTGTGACATCACTGTGTGTATTATCCCTGTACTGTGACATCACTGTGTGTATTATCCCTGTACTGTGACATCTCTGTGTGTATTATCCCTGTACTGTGACATCACTGTGTGTATTATCCCTGTACTGTGACATCACTGTGTGTATTATCCCTGTACTGTGACATCACTGTGTGCATTATCCCTGTACTGTGACATCGCTGTGTATTATCCCTGTACTGTGACATCATTGTGTGTATTATCCCTGTACTGTGACATCGCTGTGTGTATTATCCCTGTACTGTGACATCACTGTGTGCATTATCCCTGTACTGTGACATCGCTGTGTGTATTATCCCTGTACTGTGACATCATTGTGTGTATTATCCCTGCACTGTGACATCACTGTGTGTATTATTCCTGTACTGTGACATCACTGTGTGTATTACCCCTGTACTGTGACATCACTGTGTGTATTATCCCTGTACTATGACATCATTGTGTGTATTATCCCTGTACTGTGACATCACTGTGTGTATTATCCCTGTACTGTGACATCACTGTGTGTATTATCCCTGTACTGTGACATCTCTGTGTGTATTATCCCTGTACTGTGACATCACTGTGTGTATTATCCCTGTACTGTGACATCACTGTGTGTATTATCCCTGTACTGTGACATCACTGTGTGTATTATCACTGTACTGTGACATCACTGTGTGTATTATCCCTGTACTGTGACATCACTGTGTGTATTATCCCTGTACTGTGACATCACTGTGTGTATTATCCCTGTACTGTGACATCACTGTGTGTATTATCACTGTACTGTGACATCGCTGTGTGTATTATCCCTGTACTGTGACATCACTGTGTGCATTATCCCTGTACTGTGACATCACTGTGTGTATTATCCCTGTACTGTGACATCACTGTGTGTATTATCACTGTACTGTGACATCGCTGTGTGTATTATCCCTGTACTGTGACATCACTGTGTGTATTATCCCTGTACTGTGACATCGCTGTGTGTATTATCCCTGTACTGTGACATCACTATGTGTATTATCCCTGTACTGTGACATCGCTGTGTGTATTATCCCTGTACTGTGACATCACTGTGTGTATTATCCCTGTACTGTGACATCACTGTGTGTATTATCCCTGTACTGTGACATCACTGTGTGTATTATCCCTGTACCGTGACATCACTGTGTGTATTATCCCTGTACTGTGACATCGCTGTGTGTATTATCCCTGTACTGTGACATCGCTGTGTGTATTATCCCTGTACTGTGACATCACTGTGTGTATTATCCCTGTACTGTGACATCACTGTGTGTATTATCCCTGTACTGTGACATCGCTGTGTGTATTATCCCTGTACTGTGACATCACTGTGTGCATTATCCCTGTACTGTGACATCACTGTGTGTATTATCCCTGTACTGTGATATCACTGTGTGTATTATCTCTGTACTGTGACATCACTGTGTGTATAATCCCTGTACTGTGACATCACTGTGTGTATTATCCCTGTACTGTGACATCACTGTGTGTATTATCCCTGTACTGTGACATCACTGTGTGTATAATCCCTGTGCTGTGACATCACTGTGTGCATTATCCCTGTACTGTGACATCACTGTGTGTATTATCCCTGTACTGTGACATCACTGTGTGTATTATCCCTGTACTGTGACATCGCTGTGTGCATTATCCCTGTACTGTGACATCACTGTGTGTATTATCCCTGTACTGTGATATCACTGTGTGTATTATCTCTGTACTGTGACATCACTGTGTGTATTATCCCTGTACTGTGACATCCCTGTGTGTATTATCCCTGTACTGTGACATCACTGTGTGCATTATCCCTGTACTGTGACATCACTGTGTGTATTATCCCTGTACTGTGACATCACTGAGTGTATTATCCCTGTACTGTGACATCACTGTGTGTATTATCCCTGTACTGTGACATCACTGTGTGTATTATCCCTGTACTGTGACATCACTGTGTGTATTATCCCTGTACTGTGACATCACTGTGTGTATTATCCCTGTACTGTGACATCACTGTGTGTATTATCCCTGTACTGTGACATCGCTGTGTGTATTATCCCTGTACTGTGACGTCGCTGTGTGCATTATCCCTGCACTGTGACATCACTGTGTGTATTATCACTGTACTGTGACATCGCTGTGTGTATTATCCCTGTACTGTGACATCACTGTGTGCATTATCCCTGTACTGTGACATCACTGTGTGTATTATCCCTGTACTGTGACGTCACTGTGTGTATTATCACTGTACTGTGACATCGCTGTGTGTATTATCCCTGTATTGTGACATCACTGTGTGTATTATCCCTGTATTGTGACATCTCTGTGTGTATTATCCCTGTACTGTGACATCATTGTGTGTATTATCCCTGTACTGTGACATCACTGTGTGTATTATCCCTGTACTGTGACATCACTGTGTGTATTATCCCTGTACTGTGACATCATTGTGTGTATTATCCCTGTACTGTGACATCGCTGTGTGTATTATCCCTGTACTGTGACATCGCTGTGTGTATTATCCCTGTAGTGTGACATCGCTGTGTGTATTATCCCTGTACTGTGACATCGCTGTGTGTATTATCCCCGTACTGTGACATCACTGTGTGTATTATCCCTGTACTGTGACATCACTGTGTGCATTACCCCTGTACTGTGACATCACTGTGTGTATTATCCCTGTACTGTGACATCACTGTGTGTATTATCCCTGTACTGTGACATCACTGTGTGTATTATCACTGTACTGTGACATCACTGTGTGTATTATCCCTGTACTGTGACATCACTGTGTGTATTATCCCTGTACTGTGACATCACTGTGTGTATTATCCCTGTACTGTGACATCACTGTGTGTATTATCACTGTACTGTGACATCGCTGTGTGTATTATCCCTGTACTGTGACATCACTGTGTGCATTATCCCTGTACTGTGACATCACTGTGTGTATTATCCCTGTACTGTGACATCACTGTGTGTATTATCACTGTACTGTGACATCGCTGTGTGTATTATCCCTGTACTGTGACATCACTGTGTGTATTATCCCTGTACTGTGACATCGCTGTGTGTATTATCCCTGTACTGTGACATCACTATGTGTATTATCCCTGTACTGTGACATCGCTGTGTGTATTATCCCTGTACTGTGACATCACTGTGTGTATTATCCCTGTACTGTGACATCGCTGTGTGTATTATCCCTGTACTGTGACATCGCTGTGTGTATTATCCCTGTACTGTGACATCACTGTGTGTATTATCCCTGTACTGTGACATCGCTGTGTGTATTATCCCTGTACTGTGACATCACTATGTGTATTATCCCTGTACTGTGACATCGCTGTGTGTATTATCCCTGTACTGTGACATCACTGTGTGTATTATCCCTGTACTGTGACATCGCTGTGTGTATTATCCCTGTACTGTGACATCGCTGTGTGTATTATCCCTGTACTGTGACATCACTGTGTGCATTATCCCTGTACTGTGACATCGCTGTGTGCATTATCCCTGTACTGTGACATCACTGTGTGTATTATCCCTGTACTGTGACATCACTGTGTGTATTACCCCTGTACTGTGACATCACTGTGTGTATTACCCCTGTACTGTGACATCACTGTGTGTATTATCCCTGTACTGTGACATCACTATGTGTATTATCCCTGTACTGTGACATCGCTGTGTGTATTATCCCTGTACTGTGACATCACTGTGTGTATTACCCCTGTACTGTGACATCGCTGTGTGTATTATCCCTGAACTGTGACATCACTGTATGTATTATCCCTGTACTGTGACATCGCTGTGTGTATTATCCCTGTACTGTGACATCACTGTGTGTATTATCCCTGTACTGTGACATCGCTGTGTGTATTATCCCTGTACTGTGACATCACTATGTGTATTATCCCTGTACTGTGACATCGCTGTGTGTATTATCCCTGTACTGTGACATCACTGTGTGTATTATCCCTGTACTGTGACATCGCTGTGTGTATTATCCCTGTACTGTGACATCGCTGTGTGTATTATCCCTGTACTGTGACATCACTATGTGTATTATCCCTGTACTGTGACATCACTGTGTGTATTATCCCTGTACTGTGACATCCCTGTGTGTATTATCTCTGTACTGTGACATCGCTGTGTGTATTATCCCTGTACTGTGACATCTCTGTGTGTATTATCCCTGTACTGTGACATCACTGTGTGCATTATCCCTGTACTGTGACATCACTGTGTGTATTATCCCTGTACTGTGACATCGCTGTGTGCATTATCCCTGTACTGTGACATCACTGTGTGTATTATCCCTGTACTGTGAGATCACTGTGTGTATTATCCCTGTACTGTGACATCACTGTGTGTATTATCACTGTACTGTGACATCACTGTGTGCATTATCCCTGTACTGTGACATCACTGTGTGTATTATCCCTGTACGGTGACATCACTGTGTGTATTATCCCTGTACTGTGACATCGCTGTGTGTATTATCCCTGTACTGTGACATCGCTGTGTGTATTATCCCTGTACTGTGACATCACTGTGTGTATTATCCCTGTACTGTGACATCACTGTGTGTATTATCCCTGTACTGTGACATCACTGTGTGTATTATCCCTGTACTGTGACATCGCTGTGTGCATTATCCCTGTACTGTGACATCGCTGCGTGCATTATCCCTGTACTGTGACATCACTGTGTGTATTATCTCTGTACTGTGACATCACTGTGTGTATTATTCCTGTACTGTGACATCGCTGTGTGTATTATCCCTGTACTGTGACATCACTGTGTGTATTATCTCTGTACTGTGACATCACTGTGTGTATTATCCCTGTACTGTGACATCACTGTGTGTATTATCCCTGTACTGTGACATCACTGTGTGTATTATCCCTGTACTGTGACATCACTGTGTGTATTATCTCTGTACTGTGACATCACTGTGTGTATTATCCCTGTACTGTGACATCACTGTGTGTATTATCCCTGTACTGTGACATCACTGTGTGTATTATCCCTGTACTGTGACATCGCTGTGTGTATTATCCCTGTACTGTGACATCGCTGCGTGCATTATCCCTGTACTGTGACATCACTGTGTGTATTATCCCTGTACTGTGACATCACTGTGTGTATTATTCCTGTACTGTGACATCGGTGTGTGTATAATCCCTGTATTGTGACATCGCTGTGTGCATTATCCCTGTATTGTGACATCGCTGTGTGTATTATCCCTGTACTGTGACATCACTGTGTATTATCCCTGTACTGTGACATCACTGTGTGTATTATCCCTGTACTGTGACATCACTGTGTGTATTATCCCTGTACTGTGACATCACTGTGTGTATTATCCCTGTACTGTGACATCACTGTGTGTATTATCCCTGTACTGTGACATCCCTGTGTATATTATCCCTGTACTGTGACATCACTGTGTGTATTATCCCTGTACTGTGACATCACTGTGTGTATTATCCCTGTACTGTGACATCACTGTGTGTATTATCCCTGTACTGTGACATCACTGTGTGTATTATCTCTGTTCTGTGACATCACTGTGTGTATTATCCCTGTACTGTGACATCACTGTGTGTATTATCCCTGTACTGTGACATCACTGTGTGTATTATCCCTGTACTGTGACATCACTGTGTGTATTATCCCTGTACTGTGACATCACTGTGTGTATTATCCCTGTACTGTGACATCGCTGTGTGCATTATCCCTGTGCTGTGACATCACTGTGTGCATTATCCCTGTACTGTGACATCACTGTGTGTATTATCCCTGTACTGTGACATCGCTGTGTGTATTATCCCTGTACTGTGACATCACTGTGTGTATTATCCCTGTACTGTGACATCACTGTGTGTATTATCCCTGTACTTTGACATCGCTGTGTGTATTATCCCTGTACTGTGACATCACTGTGTGCATTATCCCTGTACTGTGACATCGCTGTGTGCATTATCCCTGTACTGTGACATCACTGTGTGTATTATCTCTGTACTGTGACATCACTGTGTGTATTATTCCTGTACTGTGACATCGCTGTGTGTATTATCCCTGTACTGTGACATCGGTGTGTGTATAATCCCTGTATTGTGACATCACTGTGTGTATTATCCCTGTACTGTGACATCACTGTGTGTATTATCCCTGTACTGTGATATCACTGTGTGTATTATCTCTGTACTGTGACATCACTGTGTGTATAATCCCTGTACTGTGACATCACTGTGTGTATTATCCCTGTACTGTGACATCGCTGTGTGCATTATCCCTGTACTGTGACATCACTGTGTGTATTATCCCTGTACTGTGATATCACTGTGTGTATTATCCCTGTACTGTGACATCACTGTGTGTATTATCCTGTACTGTGACATCGCTGTGTGCATTATCCCTGTACTGTGACATCACTGTGTGTATTATCCCTGTACTGTGACATCACTGTGTGTATTATCCCTGTACTGTGACATCACTGTGTGTATTATCCCTGTACTGTGACATCACTGTGTGTATTATCCCTGTACTGTGACATCACTGTGTGCATTATCCCTGTACTGTGACATCACTGTGTGTATTATCCCTGTACTGTGACATCACTGTGTGCATTATCCCTGTACTGTGACATCACTGTGTGTATTATCCCTGTACTGTGACATCACTGTGTGTATTATCCCTGTACTGTGACATCACTGTGTGCATTATCCCTGTACTGTGACATCACTGTGTGTATTATCCCTGTACTGTGACATCACTGTGTGCATTATCCCTGTACTGTGACATCACTGTGTGTATTATCCCTGTACTGTGACATCACTGTGTGTATTATCCCTGTACTGTGACATCACTGTGTGTATTATCCCTGTACTGTGACATCACTGTGTGTATTACCCCTGTACTGTGACATCACTGTGTGTATTATCCCTGTACTGTGACATCACTGTGTGTATTATCCCTGTACTGTGACATCGGTGTGTGTATAATCCCTGTACTGTGACATCACTGTGTGTATTATCCCTGTACTGTGACATCACTGTGTGTATTATCCCTGTACTGTGACATCACTGTGTGTATTATCCCTGTACTGTGACATCGGTGTGTGTATAATCCCTGTACTGTGACATCACTGTGTGTATTATCCCTGTACTGTGACATCACTGTGTGTATTATCCCTGTACTGTGACATCGCTGTGTGTATTATCCCTGTACTGTGACATCACTGTGTGTATTATCTCTGTACTGTGACATCACTGTGTGTATTATCCCTGTACTGTGACATCACTGTGTGTATTATCCCTGTACTGTGACATCGCTGTGTGTATTATCCCTGTACTGTGACATCACTGTGTGTATTATCTCTGTACTGTGACATCACTGTGTGTATTATCCCTGTACTGTGACATCACTGTGTGTATTATCCCTGTACTGTGACATCACTGTATGTATTATCCTGTACTGTGACATCACTGTGTGTATTATCCCTGTACTGTGACATCACTGTATGTATTATCCCTGTACTGTGACATCAGTGTGTGTATTATCCCTGTACTGTGACATCACTGTATGTATTATCCTGTACTGTGACATCACTGTGTGTATTATCCCTGTACTGTGACATCAGTGTGTGTATTATCCCTGTACTGTGACATCACTGTATGTATTATCCTGTACTGTGACATCGCTGTGTGTATTATCCCTGTACTGTGACATCACTGTGTGTATTATCCCTGTACTGTGACATCAGTGTGTGTATTATCCCTGTACTGTGACATCACTGTATGTATTATCCTGTGCTGTGACATCACTGCGTGTATTATCCCTGTACTGTGACATCGCTGTGTGTATTATCCCTGTACTGTGACATCACTGTGTGTATTATCCCTGTACTGTGACATCGCTGTGTGTATTATCCCTGTACTGTGACATCACTGTGTGTATTATCCCTGTACTGTGACATCGCTGTGTGTATTATCCCTGTACTGTGACATCACTGTGTGTATTATCCCTGTACTGTGACATCGCTGTGTGTATTATCCCTGTACTGTGACATCACTGTGTGTATTATCCCTGTACTGTGACATCACTGTGTGTATTATCCCTGTACTGTGACATCACTGTGTGCATTACCCCTGTACTGTGACATCACTGTGTGTATTATCCCTGTACTGTGACATCACTGTGTGCATTATCCCTGTACTGTGACATCACTGTGTATATTATCCCTGTACTGTGACATCACTGTGTGTATTATCCCTGTACTGTGACATCACTGTGTGTATTATCCCTGTACTGTGACATCACTGTGTGTATTATCCCTGTACTGTGACATCACTGTGTGTATTATCCCTGTACTGTGACATCACTGTATGTATTATCCTGTACTGTGACATCACTGTGTGTATTATCCCTGTACTGTGACATCACTGTGTGTATTATCCCTGTACTGTGACATCGCTGTGTGCATTATCCCTGTACTGTGACATCGCTGTGTGTATTATCTCTGTACTGTGACATCACTGTGTGTATTATCCCTGTACTGTGACATCACTGTGTGTATTATCCCTGTACTGTGACATCACTGTGTGTATTATCCCTGTACTGTGACATCACTGTGTGTATTATTCCTGTACTGTGACATCACTGTGTGTATTATCTTTGTACTGTGACATCACTGTGTGTATTATCCCTGTACTGTGACATCACTGTGTGTATTATCCCTGTACTGTGACATCACTGTGTGTATTATTCCTGTACTGTGACATCACTGTGTGTATTACCCCTGTACTGTGACATCACTGTGTGTATTATCCCTGTACTGTGACATCACTGTGTGCATTATCCCTGTACTGTGACATCACTGTGTGAATTATCCCTGTACTGTGACATCACTGTGTGTATTATTCCTGTACCGTGACATCACTGTGTGTATTATCCCTGTACTGTGACATCGCTGTGTGTATTATCCCTGTACTGTGACATCGCTGTGTGTATTATCCCTGTACTGTGACATCACTGTGTGTATTATCCCTGTACTGTGACATCACTGTGTGTATTATCCCTGTACTGTGACATCGCTGTGTGTATTATCCCTGTACTGTGACATCACTGTGTGCATTATCCCTGTACTGTGACATCACTGTGTGTATTACCCCTGTACTGTGACATCACTGTGTGCATTATCCCTGTACTGTGACATCACTGTGTGTATTATCCCTGTACTGTGACATCACTGTGTGTATTATTCCTGTACCGTGACATCACTGTGTGTATTATCCCTGTAGTGTGACATCGCTGTGTGTATTATCCCTGTACTGTGACATCGCTGTGTGTATTATCCCTGTACTGTGACATCACTGTGTGTATTATCCCTGTACTGTGACATCACTGTGTGTATTATCCCTGTACTGTGACATCGCTGTGTGTATTATCCCTGTACTGTGACATCACTGTGTGCATTATCCCTGTACTGTGACGTCACTGTGTGTATTATCCCTGTACTGTGACATCGCTGTGTGCATTATCCCTGTACTGTGACATCGCTGTGTGTATTATCCCTGTACTGTGACATCGCTGTGTGTATTATCCCTGTACTGTGACATCGGTGTGTGTATAATCCCTGTATTGTGACATCACTGTGTGTATTATCCCTGTACTGTGACATCACTGTGTGTATTATCCCTGTACTGTGACATCACTGTGTGTATTATCCCTGTACTGTGACATCACTGTGTGTATTATTCCTGTACCGTGACATCACTGTGTGTATTATTCCTGTACTGTGACATCGCTGTGTGTATTATCCCTGTACTGTGACATCGCTGTGTGTATTATCCCTGTACTGTGACATCACTGTGTGTATTATCCCTGTACTGTGACATCACTGTGTGTATTATCCCTGTACTGTGACATCGCTGTGTGTATTATCCCTGTACTGTGACATCACTGTGTGCATTATCCCTGTACTGTGACGTCACTGTGTGTATTATCCCTGTACTGTGACATCGCTGTGTGCATTATCCCTGTACTGTGACATCGCTGTGTGTATTATCCCTGTACTGTGACATCGCTGTGTGTATTATCCCTGTACTGTGACATCGGTGTGTGTATAATCCCTGTATTGTGACATCACTGTGTGTATTATCCCTGTACTGTGACATCACTGTGTGTATTATCCCTGTACTGTGATATCACTGTGTGTATTATCTCTGTACTGTGACATCACTGTGTGTATAATCCCTGTACTGTGACATCACTGTGTGTATTATCCCTGTACTGTGACATCGCTGTGTGCATTATCCCTGTACTGTGACATCACTGTGTGTATTATCCCTGTACTGTGACATCACTGTGTGTATTATCCCTGTACTGTGACATCACTGTGTGTATTATCCCTGTACTGTGACATCACTGTATGTATTATCCTGTACTGTGACATCACTGTGTGTATTATCCCTGTACTGTGACATCGCTGTGTGTATTATCCCTGTACTGTGACATCACTGTGTGTATTATCCCTGTACTGTGACATCACTGTGTGTATTATCCCTGTACTGTGACATCACTGTGTGTATTATCCCTGTACTGTGACATCGCTGTGTGTATTATCCCTGTACTGTGACATCACTGTGTGTATAATCCCTGTATTGTGACATCGCTGTGTGCATTATCCCTGTACTGTGACATCACTGTGTGTACTACCCCTGTACTGTGACATCACTGTGTGTATAATCCCTGTACTGTGACATCCCTGTGTGTATTATCCCTGTACTGTGACATCGCTGTGTGTATTATCCCTGTACTGTGACATCACTGTGTGTATTACCCCTGTACTGTGACATCACTGTGTGTATTATCCCTGTACTGTGACATCACTGTGTGTATTATCCCTGTACTGTGACATCACTGTATGTATTATCCTGTACTGTGACATCACTGTGTGTATTATCCCTGTACTGTGACATCGCTGTGTGTATTATCCCTGTACTGTGACATCACTGTGTGTATTATCCCTGTACTGTGACATCACTGTGTGTATTATCCCTGTACTGTGACATCACTGTGTGTATTATCCCTGTACTGTGACATCGCTGTGTGTATTATCCCTGTACTGTGACATCACTGTGTGTATAATCCCTGTATTGTGACATCGCTGTGTGCATTATCCCTGTACTGTGACATCACTGTGTGTACTACCCCTGTACTGTGACATCACTGTGTGTATAATCCCTGTACTGTGACATCCCTGTGTGTATTATCCCTGTACTGTGACATCGCTGTGTGTATTATCCCTGTACTGTGACATCACTGTGTGTATTACCCCTGTACTGTGACATCACTGTGTGTATAATCCCTGTATTGTGACATCGCTGTGTGCATTATCCCTGTACTGTGACATCACTGTGTGTATTATCCCTGTACTGTGACATCACTGTGTGTATTATCCCTGTACTGTGACATCGCTGTGTGTATTATCCCTGTACTGTGACATCACTGTGTGTATAATCCCTGTATTGTGACATCGCTGTGTGCATTATCCCTGTACTGTGACATCACTGTGTGTACTACCCCTGTACTGTGACATCACTGTGTGTATTATCCCTGTACTGTGACATCACTGTGTGTATTATCCCTGTACTGTGACATCACTGTGTGTATTATCCCTGTACTGTGACATCACTGTGTGTATTATCCCTGTACTGTGACATCACTGTGTGTATTATCCCTGTACTGTGACATCACTGTGTGTATTATCCCTGTACTGTGACATCACTGTGTGTATTATCCCTGTACTGTGACATCACTGTGTGTATTATCCCTGTACTGTGACATCACTGTGTGTATTATCCCTGTACTGTGACATCACTGTGTGTATTATCCCTGTACTGTGACATCACTGTGTGTATAATCCCTGTATTGTGATATCGCTGTGTGCATTATCCCTGTACTGTGACATCACTGTGTGTACTACCCCTGTACTGTGACATCACTGTGTGTATTATCCCTGTACTGTGACATCACTGTGTGTATTATCCCTGTACTGTGACATCACTGTGTGTATTATCCCTGTATTGTGACATCGCTGTGTGTATTATCCCTGTATTGTGACATCGCTGTGTGTATTATCCCTGTATTGTGACATCGCTGTGTGCATTATCCCTGTACTGTGACATCACTGTGTGTACTACCCCTGTACTGTGACATCACTGTGTGTATTATCCCTGTACTGTGACATCACTGTGTGTATTATCCCTGTACTGTGACATCACTGTGTGTATTATCCCTGTACTGTGACATCACTGTGTGTATTATCCCTGTACTGTGACATCACTGTGTGTATTATCCCTGTACTGTGACATCACTGTGTGTATTATCCCTGTACTGTGACATCACTGTGTGTATTATCCCTGTACTGTGACATCACTGTGTGTATTATCCCTGTACTGTGACATCACTGTGTGTATTATCCCTGTACTGTGACATCACTGTGTGTATTATCCCTGTACTGTGACATCACTGTGTGCATTATCCCTGTACTGTGACATCCCTGTGTGTATTACCCCTGTACTGTGACATCACTGTGTGTATTATCCCTGTACTGTGACATCGCTGTGTGTATTATCCCTGTACTGTGACATCGCTGTGTGTATTATCCCTGTACTGTGACATCACTGTGTGTATTACCCCTGTACTGTGACATCACTGTGTGTATTATCCCTGTACTGTGACATCGCTGTGTGTATTATCCCTGTACTGTGACATCACTGTGTGTATTACCCCTGTACTGTGACATCGCTGTGTGCATTATCCCTGTACTGTGACATCACTGTGTGCATTATCCCTGTACTGTGACATCACTGTGTGTATTATCCCTGTACTGTGACATCGCTGTGTGTATTATCCCTGTACTGTGACATCACTGTGTGCATTATCCCTGTACTGTGACATCGCTGTGTGTATTATCCCTGTACTGTGACATCACTGTGTGTATTATCCCTGTACTGTGACATCACTGTGTGTATTATCCCTGTACTGTGACATCACTGTGTGTATTATCCCTGTACTGTGACATCACTGTGTGTATTATTCCTGTACTGTGACATCACTGTGTGTATTACCCCTGTACTGTGACATCACTGTGTGTATTATCCCTGTACTGTGACATTGCTGTGTGTGTTATCCCTGTACTGTGACATCGCTGTGTGTATTATCCCTGTACTGTGACATCACTGTGTGCATTACCCCTGTACTGTAACATCACTGTGTGTATTATCCCTGTACTGTGACATCTCTGTGTATTATCCCTGTACTGTGACATCACTGTGTGTATTATCCCTGTACTGTGACATCACTGTGTGCATTACCCCTGTACTGTGACATCACTGTGTGTATTATCCCTGTACTGTGACATCACTGTGTGTATTATCCCTGTACTGTGACATCACTGTGTGTATTATCCCTGTACTGTGACATCGCTGTGTGTATTATCCCTGTACTGTGACATCACTGTGTGCATTATCCCTGTACTGTGACATCGCTGTGTGCATTATCCCTGTACTGTGACATCACTGTGTGTATTATCTCTGTACTGTGACATCACTGTGTGTATTATTCCTGTACTGTGACATCGCTGTGTGTATTATCCCTGTACTGTGACATCGGTGTGTGTATAATCCCTGTATTGTGACATCACTGTGTGTATTATCCCTGTACTGTGACATCACTGTGTGTATTATCCCTGTACTGTGATATCACTGTGTGTATTATCTCTGTACTGTGACATCACTGTGTGTATAATCCCTGTACTGTGACATCACTGTGTGTATTATCCCTGTACTGTGACATCGCTGTGTGCATTATCCCTGTACTGTGACATCACTGTGTGTATTATCCCTGTACTGTGACATCACTGTGTGTATTATCCCTGTACTGTGACATCACTGTGTGTATTATCCCTGTACTGTGACATCACTGTATGTATTATCCTGTACTGTGACATCACTGTGTGTATTATCCCTGTACTGTGACATCGCTGTGTGTATTATCCCTGTACTGTGACATCACTGTGTGTATTATCCCTGTACTGTGACATCACTGTGTGTATTATCCCTGTACTGTGACATCACTGTGTGTATTATCCCTGTACTGTGACATCGCTGTGTGTATTATCCCTGTACTGTGACATCACTGTGTGTATTATCCCTGTACTGTGACATCACTGTGTGTATAATCCCTGTATTGTGACATCGCTGTGTGCATTATCCCTGTACTGTGACATCACTGTGTGTACTACCCCTGTCCTGTGACATCACTGTGTGTATAATCCCTGTACTGTGACATCCCTGTGTGTATTATCCCTGTACTGTGACATCGCTGTGTGTATTATCCCTGTACTGTGACATCACTGTGTGTATAATCCCTGTATTGTGACATCGCTGTGTGCATTATCCCTGTACTGTGACATCACTGTGTGTATTATCCCTGTACTGTGACATCGCTGTGTGTATTATCCCTGTACTGTGACATCACTATGTGTATTATCCCTGTACTGTGACATCGCTGTGTGTATTATCCCTGTACTGTGACATCACTGTGTGTATTATCCCTGTACTGTGACATCGCTGTGTGTATTATCCCTGTACTGTGACATCGCTGTGTGTATTATCCCTGTACTGTGACATCACTGTGTGTATTATCCCTGTACTGTGACATCGCTGTGTGTATTATCCCTGTACTGTGACATCACTATGTGTATTATCCCTGTACTGTGACATCGCTGTGTGTATTATCCCTGTACTGTGACATCACTGTGTGTATTATCCCTGTACTGTGACATCGCTGTGTGTATTATCCCTGTACTGTGACATCGCTGTGTGTATTATCCCTGTACTGTGACATCACTGTGTGCATTATCCCTGTACTGTGACATCGCTGTGTGCATTATCCCTGTACTGTGACATCACTGTGTGTATTATCCCTGTACTGTGACATCACTGTGTGTATTACCCCTGTACTGTGACATCACTGTGTGTATTACCCCTGTACTGTGACATCACTGTGTGTATTATCCCTGTACTGTGACATCACTATGTGTATTATCCCTGTACTGTGACATCACTATGTGTATTATCCCTGTACTGTGACATCGCTGTGTGTATTATCCCTGTACTGTGACATCACTGTGTGTATTACCCCTGTACTGTGACATCGCTGTGTGTATTATCCCTGAACTGTGACATCACTGTATGTATTATCCCTGTACTGTGACATCGCTGTGTGTATTATCCCTGTACTGTGACATCACTGTGTGTATTATCCCTGTACTGTGACATCGCTGTGTGTATTATCCCTGTACTGTGACATCACTATGTGTATTATCCCTGTACTGTGACATCGCTGTGTGTATTATCCCTGTACTGTGACATCACTGTGTGTATTATCCCTGTACTGTGACATCGCTGTGTGTATTATCCCTGTACTGTGACATCGCTGTGTGTATTATCCCTGTACTGTGACATCACTATGTGTATTATCCCTGTACTGTGACATCACTGTGTGTATTATCCCTGTACTGTGACATCCCTGTGTGTATTATCTCTGTACTGTGACATCGCTGTGTGTATTATCCCTGTACTGTGACATCTCTGTGTGTATTATCCCTGTACTGTGACATCACTGTGTGCATTATCCCTGTACTGTGACATCACTGTGTGTATTATCCCTGTACTGTGACATCGCTGTGTGCATTATCCCTGTACTGTGACATCACTGTGTGTATTATCCCTGTACTGTGAGATCACTGTGTGTATTATCCCTGTACTGTGACATCACTGTGTGTATTATCACTGTACTGTGACATCACTGTGTGCATTATCCCTGTACTGTGACATCACTGTGTGTATTATCCCTGTACGGTGACATCACTGTGTGTATTATCCCTGTACTGTGACATCGCTGTGTGTATTATCCCTGTACTGTGACATCGCTGTGTGTATTATCCCTGTACTGTGACATCACTGTGTGTATTATCCCTGTACTGTGACATCACTGTGTGTATTATCCCTGTACTGTGACATCACTGTGTGTATTATCCCTGTACTGTGACATCGCTGTGTGCATTATCCCTGTACTGTGACATCGCTGCGTGCATTATCCCTGTACTGTGACATCACTGTGTGTATTATCTCTGTACTGTGACATCACTGTGTGTATTATTCCTGTACTGTGACATCGCTGTGTGTATTATCCCTGTACTGTGACATCACTGTGTGTATTATCCCTGTACTGTGACATCGCTGTGTGTATTATCCCTGTACTGTGACATCGCTGCGTGCATTATCCCTGTACTGTGACATCACTGTGTGTATTATCCCTGTACTGTGACATCACTGTGTGTATTATTCCTGTACTGTGACATCGGTGTGTGTATAATCCCTGTATTGTGACATCGCTGTGTGCATTATCCCTGTATTGTGACATCGCTGTGTGTATTATCCCTGTACTGTGACATCACTGTGTGTATTATCCCTGTACTGTGACATCACTGTGTGTATTATCCCTGTACTGTGACATCACTGTGTGTATTATCCCTGTACTGTGACATCACTGTGTGTATTATCCCTGTACTGTGACATCACTGTGTGTATTATCCCTGTACTGTGACATCCCTGTGTATATTATCCCTGTACTGTGACATCACTGTGTGTATTATCCCTGTACTGTGACATCACTGTGTGTATTATCCCTGTACTGTGACATCACTGTGTGTATTATCCCTGTACTGTGACATCACTGTGTGTATTATCTCTGTTCTGTGACATCACTGTGTGTATTATCCCTGTACTGTGACATCACTGTGTGTATTATCCCTGTACTGTGACATCACTGTGTGTATTATCCCTGTACTGTGACATCACTGTGTGTATTATCCCTGTACTGTGACATCACTGTGTGTATTATCCCTGTACTGTGACATCGCTGTGTGCATTATCCCTGTGCTGTGACATCACTGTGTGCATTATCCCTGTACTGTGACATCACTGTGTGTATTATCCCTGTACTGTGACATCGCTGTGTGTATTATCCCTGTACTGTGACATCACTGTGTGTATTATCCCTGTACTGTGACATCACTGTGTGTATTATCCCTGTACTTTGACATCGCTGTGTGTATTATCCCTGTACTGTGACATCACTGTGTGCATTATCCCTGTACTGTGACATCGCTGTGTGCATTATCCCTGTACTGTGACATCACTGTGTGTATTATCTCTGTACTGTGACATCACTGTGTGTATTATTCCTGTACTGTGACATCGCTGTGTGTATTATCCCTGTACTGTGACATCGGTGTGTGTATAATCCCTGTATTGTGACATCACTGTGTGTATTATCCCTGTACTGTGACATCACTGTGTGTATTATCCCTGTACTGTGATATCACTGTGTGTATTATCTCTGTACTGTGACATCACTGTGTGTATAATCCCTGTACTGTGACATCACTGTGTGTATTATCCCTGTACTGTGACATCGCTGTGTGCATTATCCCTGTACTGTGACATCACTGTGTGTATTATCCCTGTACTGTGATATCACTGTGTGTATTATCCCTGTACTGTGACATCACTGTGTGTATTATCCTGTACTGTGACATCGCTGTGTGCATTATCCCTGTACTGTGACATCACTGTGTGTATTATCCCTGTACTGTGACATCACTGTGTGTATTATCCCTGTACTGTGACATCACTGTGTGTATTATCCCTGTACTGTGACATCACTGTGTGTATTATCCCTGTACTGTGACATCACTGTGTGCATTATCCCTGTACTGTGACATCACTGTGTGTATTATCCCTGTACTGTGACATCACTGTGTGCATTATCCCTGTACTGTGACATCACTGTGTGTATTATCCCTGTACTGTGACATCACTGTGTGTATTATCCCTGTACTGTGACATCACTGTGTGCATTATCCCTGTACTGTGACATCACTGTGTGTATTATCCCTGTACTGTGACATCACTGTGTGCATTATCCCTGTACTGTGACATCACTGTGTGTATTATCCCTGTACTGTGACATCACTGTGTGTATTATCCCTGTACTGTGACATCACTGTGTGTATTATCCCTGTACTGTGACATCACTGTGTGTATTACCCCTGTACTGTGACATCACTGTGTGTATTATCCCTGTACTGTGACATCACTGTGTGTATTATCCCTGTACTGTGACATCGGTGTGTGTATAATCCCTGTACTGTGACATCACTGTGTGTATTATCCCTGTACTGTGACATCACTGTGTGTATTATCCCTGTACTGTGACATCACTGTGTGTATTATCCCTGTACTGTGACATCGGTGTGTGTATAATCCCTGTACTGTGACATCACTGTGTGTATTATCCCTGTACTGTGACATCACTGTGTGTATTATCCCTGTACTGTGACATCGCTGTGTGTATTATCCCTGTACTGTGACATCACTGTGTGTATTATCTCTGTACTGTGACATCACTGTGTGTATTATCCCTGTACTGTGACATCACTGTGTGTATTATCCCTGTACTGTGACATCGCTGTGTGTATTATCCCTGCACTGTGACATCACTGTGTGTATTATCTCTGTACTGTGACATCACTGTGTGTATTATCCCTGTACTGTGACATCACTGTGTGTATTATCCCTGTACTGTGACATCACTGTATGTATTATCCTGTACTGTGACATCACTGTGTGTATTATCCCTGTACTGTGACATCACTGTATGTATTATCCCTGTACTGTGACATCAGTGTGTGTATTATCCCTGTACTGTGACATCACTGTATGTATTATCCTGTACTGTGACATCGCTGTGTGTATTATCCCTGTACTGTGACATCACTGTGTGTATTATCCCTGTACTGTGACATCAGTGTGTGTATTATCCCTGTACTGTGACATCACTGTATGTATTATCCTGTACTGTGACATCGCTGTGTGTATTATCCCTGTACTGTGACATCACTGTGTGTATTATCCCTGTACTGTGACATCGCTGTGTGTATTATCCCTGTACTGTGACATCACTGTGTGTATTATCCCTGTACTGTGACATCGCTGTGTGTATTATCCCTGTACTGTGACATCACTGTGTGTATTATCCCTGTACTGTGACATCACTGTGTGTATTATCCCTGTACTGTGACATCACTGTGTGCATTACCCCTGTACTGTGACATCACTGTGTGTATTATCCCTGTACTGTGACATCACTGTGTGCATTATCCCTGTACTGTGACATCACTGTGTATATTATCCCTGTACTGTGACATCACTGTGTGTATTATCCCTGTACTGTGACATCACTGTGTGTATTATCCCTGTACTGTGACATCACTGTGTGTATTATCCCTGTACTGTGACATCACTGTGTGTATTATCCCTGTACTGTGACATCACTGTATGTATTATCCTGTACTGTGACATCACTGTGTGTATTATCCCTGTACTGTGACATCACTGTGTGTATTATCCCTGTACTGTGACATCGCTGTGTGCATTATCCCTGTACTGTGACATCGCTGTGTGTATTATCTCTGTACTGTGACATCACTGTGTGTATTATCCCTGTACTGTGACATCACTGTGTGTATTATCCCTGTACTGTGACATCACTGTGTGTATTATCCCTGTACTGTGACATCACTGTGTGTATTATTCCTGTACTGTGACATCACTGTGTGTATTATCTTTGTACTGTGACATCACTGTGTGTATTATCCCTGTACTGTGACATCACTGTGTGTATTATCCCTGTACTGTGACATCACTGTGTGTATTATTCCTGTACTGTGACATCACTGTGTGTATTACCCCTGTACTGTGACATCACTGTGTGTATTATCCCTGTACTGTGACATCACTGTGTGCATTATCCCTGTACTGTGACATCACTGTGTGAATTATCCCTGTACTGTGACATCACTGTGTGTATTATTCCTGTACCGTGACATCACTGTGTGTATTATCCCTGTACTGTGACATCGCTGTGTGTATTATCCCTGTACTGTGACATCGCTGTGTGTATTATCCCTGTACTGTGACATCACTGTGTGTATTATCCCTGTACTGTGACATCACTGTGTGTATTATCCCTGTACTGTGACATCGCTGTGTGTATTATCCCTGTACTGTGACATCACTGTGTGCATTATCCCTGTACTGTGACATCACTGTGTGTATTACCCCTGTACTGTGACATCACTGTGTGCATTATCCCTGTACTGTGACATCACTGTGTGTATTATCCCTGTACTGTGACATCACTGTGTGTATTATTCCTGTACCGTGACATCACTGTGTGTATTATCCCTGTAGTGTGACATCGCTGTGTGTATTATCCCTGTACTGTGACATCGCTGTGTGTATTATCCCTGTACTGTGACATCACTGTGTGTATTATCCCTGTACTGTGACATCACTGTGTGTATTATCCCTGTACTGTGACATCGCTGTGTGTATTATCCCTGTACTGTGACATCACTGTGTGCATTATCCCTGTACTGTGACGTCACTGTGTGTATTATCCCTGTACTGTGACATCGCTGTGTGCATTATCCCTGTACTGTGACATCGCTGTGTGTATTATCCCTGTACTGTGACATCGCTGTGTGTATTATCCCTGTACTGTGACATCGGTGTGTGTATAATCCCTGTATTGTGACATCACTGTGTGTATTATCCCTGTACTGTGACATCACTGTGTGTATTATCCCTGTACTGTGACATCACTGTGTGTATTATCCCTGTACTGTGACATCACTGTGTGTATTATTCCTGTACCGTGACATCACTGTGTGTATTATTCCTGTACTGTGACATCGCTGTGTGTATTATCCCTGTACTGTGACATCGCTGTGTGTATTATCCCTGTACTGTGACATCACTGTGTGTATTATCCCTGTACTGTGACATCACTGTGTGTATTATCCCTGTACTGTGACATCGCTGTGTGTATTATCCCTGTACTGTGACATCACTGTGTGCATTATCCCTGTACTGTGACGTCACTGTGTGTATTATCCCTGTACTGTGACATCGCTGTGTGCATTATCCCTGTACTGTGACATCGCTGTGTGTATTATCCCTGTACTGTGACATCGCTGTGTGTATTATCCCTGTACTGTGACATCGGTGTGTGTATAATCCCTGTATTGTGACATCACTGTGTGTATTATCCCTGTACTGTGACATCACTGTGTGTATTATCCCTGTACTGTGATATCACTGTGTGTATTATCTCTGTACTGTGACATCACTGTGTGTATAATCCCTGTACTGTGACATCACTGTGTGTATTATCCCTGTACTGTGACATCGCTGTGTGCATTATCCCTGTACTGTGACATCACTGTGTGTATTATCCCTGTACTGTGACATCACTGTGTGTATTATCCCTGTACTGTGACATCACTGTGTGTATTATCCCTGTACTGTGACATCACTGTATGTATTATCCTGTACTGTGACATCACTGTGTGTATTATCCCTGTACTGTGACATCGCTGTGTGTATTATCCCTGTACTGTGACATCACTGTGTGTATTATCCCTGTACTGTGACATCACTGTGTGTATTATCCCTGTACTGTGACATCACTGTGTGTATTATCCCTGTACTGTGACATCGCTGTGTGTATTATCCCTGTACTGTGACATCACTGTGTGTATAATCCCTGTATTGTGACATCGCTGTGTGCATTATCCCTGTACTGTGACATCACTGTGTGTACTACCCCTGTACTGTGACATCACTGTGTGTATAATCCCTGTACTGTGACATCCCTGTGTGTATTATCCCTGTACTGTGACATCGCTGTGTGTATTATCCCTGTACTGTGACATCACTGTGTGTATTACCCCTGTACTGTGACATCACTGTGTGTATTATCCCTGTACTGTGACATCACTGTGTGTATTATCCCTGTACTGTGACATCACTGTATGTATTATCCTGTACTGTGACATCACTGTGTGTATTATCCCTGTACTGTGACATCGCTGTGTGTATTATCCCTGTACTGTGACATCACTGTGTGTATTATCCCTGTACTGTGACATCACTGTGTGTATTATCCCTGTACTGTGACATCACTGTGTGTATTATCCCTGTACTGTGACATCGCTGTGTGTATTATCCCTGTACTGTGACATCACTGTGTGTATAATCCCTGTATTGTGACATCGCTGTGTGCATTATCCCTGTACTGTGACATCACTGTGTGTACTACCCCTGTACTGTGACATCACTGTGTGTATAATCCCTGTACTGTGACATCCCTGTGTGTATTATCCCTGTACTGTGACATCGCTGTGTGTATTATCCCTGTACTGTGACATCACTGTGTGTATTACCCCTGTACTGTGACATCACTGTGTGTATAATCCCTGTATTGTGACATCGCTGTGTGCATTATCCCTGTACTGTGACATCACTGTGTGTATTATCCCTGTACTGTGACATCACTGTGTGTATTATCCCTGTACTGTGACATCGCTGTGTGTATTATCCCTGTACTGTGACATCACTGTGTGTATAATCCCTGTATTGTGACATCGCTGTGTGCATTATCCCTGTACTGTGACATCACTGTGTGTACTACCCCTGTACTGTGACATCACTGTGTGTATTATCCCTGTACTGTGACATCACTGTGTGTATTATCCCTGTACTGTGACATCACTGTGTGTATTATCCCTGTACTGTGACATCACTGTGTGTATTATCCCTGTACTGTGACATCACTGTGTGTATTATCCCTGTACTGTGACATCACTGTGTGTATTATCCCTGTACTGTGACATCACTGTGTGTATTATCCCTGTACTGTGACATCACTGTGTGTATTATCCCTGTACTGTGACATCACTGTGTGTATTATCCCTGTACTGTGACATCACTGTGTGTATTATCCCTGTACTGTGACATCACTGTGTGTATAATCCCTGTATTGTGATATCGCTGTGTGCATTATCCCTGTACTGTGACATCACTGTGTGTACTACCCCTGTACTGTGACATCACTGTGTGTATTATCCCTGTACTGTGACATCACTGTGTGTATTATCCCTGTACTGTGACATCACTGTGTGTATTATCCCTGTACTGTGACATCGCTGTGTGTATTATCCCTGTATTGTGACATCGCTGTGTGTATTATCCCTGTATTGTGACATCGCTGTGTGTATTATCCCTGTATTGTGACATCGCTGTGTGCATTATCCCTGTACTGTGACATCACTGTGTGTACTACCCCTGTACTGTGACATCACTGTGTGTATTATCCCTGTACTGTGACATCACTGTGTGTATTATCCCTGTACTGTGACATCACTGTGTGTATTATCCCTGTACTGTGACATCACTGTGTGTATTATCCCTGTACTGTGACATCACTGTGTGTATTATCCCTGTACTGTGACATCACTGTGTGTATTATCCCTGTACTGTGACATCACTGTGTGTATTATCCCTGTACTGTGACATCACTGTGTGTATTATCCCTGTACTGTGACATCACTGTGTGTATTATCCCTGTACTGTGACATCACTGTGTGTATTATCCCTGTACTGTGACATCACTGTGTGCATTATCCCTGTACTGTGACATCCCTGTGTGTATTACCCCTGTACTGTGACATCACTGTGTGTATTATCCCTGTACTGTGACATCGCTGTGTGTATTATCCCTGTACTGTGACATCGCTGTGTGTATTATCCCTGTACTGTGACATCACTGTGTGTATTACCCCTGTACTGTGACATCACTGTGTGTATTATCCCTGTACTGTGACATCGCTGTGTGTATTATCCCTGTACTGTGACATCACTGTGTGTATTACCCCTGTACTGTGACATCGCTGTGTGCATTATCCCTGTACTGTGACATCACTGTGTGCATTATCCCTGTACTGTGACATCACTGTGTGTATTATCCCTGTACTGTGACATCGCTGTGTGTATTATCCCTGTACTGTGACATCACTGTGTGCATTATCCCTGTACTGTGACATCGCTGTGTGTATTATCCCTGTACTGTGACATCACTGTGTGTATTATCCCTGTACTGTGACATCACTGTGTGTATTATCCCTGTACTGTGACATCACTGTGTGTATTATCCCTGTACTGTGACATCACTGTGTGTATTATTCCTGTACTGTGACATCACTGTGTGTATTACCCCTGTACTGTGACATCACTGTGTGTATTATCCCTGTACTGTGACATTGCTGTGTGTGTTATCCCTGTACTGTGACATCGCTGTGTGTATTATCCCTGTACTGTGACATCACTGTGTGCATTACCCCTGTACTGTAACATCACTGTGTGTATTATCCCTGTACTGTGACATCTCTGTGTATTATCCCTGTACTGTGACATCACTGTGTGTATTATCCCTGTACTGTGACATCACTGTGTGCATTACCCCTGTACTGTGACATCACTGTGTGTATTATCCCTGTACTGTGACATCACTGTGTGTATTATCCCTGTACTGTGACATCACTGTGTGTATTATCCCTGTACTGTGACATCGCTGTGTGTATTATCCCTGTACTGTGACATCACTGTGTGCATTATCCCTGTACTGTGACATCGCTGTGTGCATTATCCCTGTACTGTGACATCACTGTGTGTATTATCTCTGTACTGTGACATCACTGTGTGTATTATTCCTGTACTGTGACATCGCTGTGTGTATTATCCCTGTACTGTGACATCGGTGTGTGTATAATCCCTGTATTGTGACATCACTGTGTGTATTATCCCTGTACTGTGACATCACTGTGTGTATTATCCCTGTACTGTGATATCACTGTGTGTATTATCTCTGTACTGTGACATCACTGTGTGTATAATCCCTGTACTGTGACATCACTGTGTGTATTATCCCTGTACTGTGACATCGCTGTGTGCATTATCCCTGTACTGTGACATCACTGTGTGTATTATCCCTGTACTGTGACATCACTGTGTGTATTATCCCTGTACTGTGACATCACTGTGTGTATTATCCCTGTACTGTGACATCACTGTATGTATTATCCTGTACTGTGACATCACTGTGTGTATTATCCCTGTACTGTGACATCGCTGTGTGTATTATCCCTGTACTGTGACATCACTGTGTGTATTATCCCTGTACTGTGACATCACTGTGTGTATTATCCCTGTACTGTGACATCACTGTGTGTATTATCCCTGTACTGTGACATCGCTGTGTGTATTATCCCTGTACTGTGACATCACTGTGTGTATTATCCCTGTACTGTGACATCACTGTGTGTATAATCCCTGTATTGTGACATCGCTGTGTGCATTATCCCTGTACTGTGACATCACTGTGTGTACTACCCCTGTCCTGTGACATCACTGTGTGTATAATCCCTGTACTGTGACATCCCTGTGTGTATTATCCCTGTACTGTGACATCGCTGTGTGTATTATCCCTGTACTGTGACATCACTGTGTGTATAATCCCTGTATTGTGACATCGCTGTGTGCATTATCCCTGTACTGTGACATCACTGTGTGTATTATCCCTGTACTGTGACATCACTGTGTGTATTATCCCTGTACTGTGACATCGCTGTGTGTATTATCCCTGTACTGTGACATCACTGTGTGTATAATCCCTGTATTGTGACATCACTGTGTGCATTATCCCTGTACTGTGACATCACTGTGTGTATTATCCCTGTACTGTGACATCACTGTGTGTATAATCCCTGTATTGTGACATCACTGTGTGCATTATCCCTGTACTGTGACATCACTGTGTGTACTACCCCTGTACTGTGACATCACTGTGTGTATTATCCCTGTACTGTGACATCACTGTGTGTATTATCCCTGTACTGTGACATCACTGTGTGTATTATCCCTGTACTGTGACATCACTGTGTGTATTATCCCTGTACTGTGACATCACTGTGTGTATTATCCCTGTACTGTGACATCACTGTGTGTATTATCCCTGTACTGTGACATCACTGTGTGTATTATCCCTGTACTGTGACATCACTGTGTGTATTATCCCTGTACTGTGACATCACTGTGTGTATTATCCCTGTACTGTGACATCACTGTGTGTATTATCCCTGTACTGTGACATCACTGTGTGTATTATCCCTGTACTGTGACATCACTGTGTGTATTATCCCTGTACTGTGACATCACTGTGTGTATAATCCCTGTATTGTGACATCGCTGTGTGCATTATCCCTGTACTGTGACATCACTGTGTGTACTACCCCTGTACTGTGACATCACTGTGTGTATTATCCCTGTACTGTGACATCACTGTGTGTATTATCCCTGTACTGTGACATCACTGTGTGTATTATCCCTGTACTGTGACATCACTGTGTGTATTATCCCTGTACTGTGACATCACTGTGTGTATTATCCCTGTACTGTGACATCACTGTGTGCATTATCCCTGTACTGTGACATCCCTGTGTGTATTACCCCTGTACTGTGACATCACTGTGTGTATTATCCCTGTACTGTGACATCGCTGTGTGTATTATCCCTGTACTGTGACATCGCTGTGTGTATTATCCCTGTACTGTGACATCACTGTGTGTATTATCCCTGTACTGTGACATCACTGTGTGCATTATCCCTGTACTGTGACATCACTGTGTGTATTATCCCTGTACTGTGACATCACTGTGTGTATTACCCCTGTACTGTGACATCACTGTGTGTATTATCCCTGTACTGTGACATCGCTGTGTGTATTATCCCTGTACTGTGACATCGCTGTGTGTATTATCCCTGTACTGTGACATCACTGTGTGCATTATCCCTGTACTGTGACATCACTGTGTGTATTATCCCTGTACTGTGACATCGCTGTGTGTATTATCCCTGTACTGTGACATCACTGTGTGCATTATCCCTGTACTGTGACATCGCTGTGTGTATTATCCCTGTACTGTGACATCGCTTTGTGTATTATCCCTGTACTGTGACATCGCTGTGTGTATTATCCCTGTACTGTGACATCACTGTGTGCATTATCCCTGTACTGTGACATCACTGTGTGTATTATCCCTGTATTGTGACATCACTGTGTGTATTATCCCTGTACTGTGACATCACTGTGTGTATTATCCCTGTACTGTGACATCACTGTGTGTATTATCCCTGTACTGTGACATCACTGTGTGCATTATCCCTGTACTGTGACATCACTGTGTGTATTATCCCTGTACTGTGACATCACTGTGTGTATTATCCCTGTACTGTGACATCACTGTTTGTATTATCCCTGTACTGTGACATCGCTGTGTGTATTATCCCTGTACTGTGACATCACTGTGTGTATAATCCCTGTATTGTGACATCGCTGTGTGCATTATCCCTGTACTGTGACATCACTGTGTGTACTACCCCTGTCCTGTGACATCACTGTGTGTATAATCCCTGTACTGTGACATCCCTGTGTGTATAATCCCTGTATTGTGACATCACTGTGTGCATTATCCCTGTACTGTGACATCGCTGTGTGTATTATCCCTGTACTGTGACATCACTGTGTGTATAATCCCTGTATTGTGACATCGCTGTGTGCATTATCCCTGTACTGTGACATCACTGTGTGTATTATCCCTGTACTGTGACATCACTGTGTGTATTATCCCTGTACTGTGACATCGCTGTGTGTATTATCCCTGTACTGTGACATCACTGTGTGTATAATCCCTGTATTGTGACATCACTGTGTGCATTATCCCTGTACTGTGACATCACTGTGTGTATTATCCCTGTACTGTGACATCACTGTGTGTATAATCCCTGTATTGTGACATCACTGTGTGCATTATCCCTGTACTGTGACATCACTGTGTGTACTACCCCTGTACTGTGACATCACTGTGTGTATTATCCCTGTACTGTGACATCACTGTGTGTATTATCCCTGTACTGTGACATCACTGTGTGTATTATCCCTGTACTGTGACATCACTGTGTGTATTATCCCTGTACTGTGACATCACTGTGTGTATTATCCCTGTACTGTGACATCACTGTGTGTATTATCCCTGTACTGTGACATCACTGTGTGTATTATCCCTGTACTGTGACATCACTGTGTGTATTATCCCTGTACTGTGACATCACTGTGTGTATTATCCCTGTACTGTGACATCACTGTGTGTATTATCCCTGTACTGTGACATCACTGTGTGTATTATCCCTGTACTGTGACATCACTGTGTGTATTATCCCTGTACTGTGACATCACTGTGTGTATAATCCCTGTATTGTGACATCGCTGTGTGCATTATCCCTGTACTGTGACATCACTGTGTGTACTACCCCTGTACTGTGACATCACTGTGTGTATTATCCCTGTACTGTGACATCACTGTGTGTATTATCCCTGTACTGTGACATCACTGTGTGTATTATCCCTGTACTGTGACATCGCTGTGTGTATTATCCCTGTACTGTGACATCGCTGTGTGTATTATCCCTGTACTGTGACATCACTGTGTGTATTATCCCTGTACTGTGACATCACTGTGTGCATTATCCCTGTACTGTGACATCACTGTGTGTATTATCCCTGTACTGTGACATCACTGTGTGTATTACCCCTGTACTGTGACATCACTGTGTGTATTATCCCTGTACTGTGACATCGCTGTGTGTATTATCCCTGTACTGTGACATCGCTGTGTGTATTATCCCTGTACTGTGACATCACTGTGTGCATTATCCCTGTACTGTGACATCACTGTGTGTATTATCCCTGTACTGTGACATCGCTGTGTGTATTATCCCTGTACTGTGACATCACTGTGTGCATTATCCCTGTACTGTGACATCGCTGTGTGTATTATCCCTGTACTGTGACATCGCTTTGTGTATTATCCCTGTACTGTGACATCACTGTGTGCATTATCCCTGTACTGTGACATCACTGTGTGTATTATCCCTGTATTGTGACATCACTGTGTGTATTATCCCTGTATTGTGACATCACTGTGTGTATTATCCCTGTACTGTGACATCACTGTGTGTATTATCCCTGTACTGTGACATCACTGTGTGTATTATCCCTGTACTGTGACATCACTGTGTGCATTATCCCTGTACTGTGACATCACTGTGTGTATTATCTCTGTACTGTGACATCACTGTGTGTATTATCCCTGTACTGTGACATCACTGTGTGTATTATCCCTGTACTGTGATATCACTGTGTGTATTATCCCTGTACTGTGACATCGCTGTGTGTATTATCCCTGTACTGTGACATCACTGTGTGCATTATCCCTGTACTGTGACATCACTGTGTGTATTATCCCTGTACTGTGACATCACTGTGTGCATTATCCCTGTACTGTGACATCACTGTGTGTATTATCTCTGTACTGTGACATCACTGTGTGCATTACCCCTGTACTGTGACATCACTGTGTGTATTATCCCTGTACTGTGACATCACTGTGTGCATTATCCCTGTACTGTGACATCACTGTGTGTATTATCCCTGTACTGTGACATCACTGTGTGTATTACCCCTGTACTGTGACATCACTGTGTGTATTATCCCTGTACTGTGACATCACTGTGTGTATTATCCCTGTACTGTGACATCACTGTGTGCATTATCCCTGTACTGTGACATCACTGTGTGTATTATCCCTGTACTGTGACATCACTGTGTGTATTATCCCTGTACTGTGACATCACTGTGTGTATTATCCCTGTACTGTGACATCACTGTGTGTATTATCTATGTACTGTGACATCACTGTGTGTATTATTCCTGTACTGTGACATCACTGTGTGTATTATCCCTGTACTGTGACATCACTGTGTGTATTATCCCTGTACTGTGACATCACTGTGTGTATTATCTCTGTACTGTGACATCACTGTGTGTATTATCCCTGTACTGTGACATCACTGTGTGTATTATCCCTGTACTGTGACATCACTGTGTGTATTATCCCTGTACTGTGACATCGCTGTGTGTATTGTCCCTGTACTGTGACATCACTGTGTGTATTATCCCTGTACTGTGACATCACTGTGTGCATTATCCCTGTACTGTGACATCACTGTGTGTATTATCTCTGTACTGTGTCAGACTGTGACCGGGGTTATCTATGACGGCCGGTATGTCTCGCCCCGGTTGTGCTCACTCCATGATAATCCACTATAGGGTTAATGCTGTTTTCCCTACAGGCTGAAGGGAGGGATAAATAGATTCAGGAACAAGGGCAGGTGTGCCGGGTGTGAGGGTGATCACATCTCCCTGAGTTCTCTGCCGGAAAGGCACATATGTAATATTGTGGACTTTTTTCTTTGGAATAAACCGTGTTGCTGTGAACCTTGGTGCCTGGATCCCGTGTCTTCTGCAGCGCAGCCGACGACGCTACCTCACATATGGTGGAGAATCGGCGGGCATGACAGCCGGTGAGGTGTAGCATCCATTCCTGGTGACCCAGTAGCACATGTCCTGGATTCGAGCGGCTATACTACAGCCCAAACCCGGCGACGCCATGGAGGACATACTAAAGCATTTGGCTCAGGCTAATGCACAGCAGCAACAGGCTAATGCACACCTGCTCCAATCCTTGCAAATGCAGGAAAAAAAAATTCCAAGAACAGATGGATCAGGCCAATGCACGTCAGCAGCAATCCTGGCAAGTGCACCAAGAACAGATGGAGCAGGCCAATGCACGTCAGCAGCAAGCCTTGCAATTGCAGGAAAAAAGGCACCAAGAACAGATGGTTCTCCTGGCCAAGTCGATCCGTGCCGGACCGGCAGCAACAACCCCGGGATCGGGTGATGACGGCAGCGTCCGGAAAGCGGTGAGAGAAGCGTTGCAAAAGATGACCCCGGGTGATGATGTGGAAGCGTTCCTGGCGGTGTTTGAACGGGTGGCCGAGCGGGAAAAGCTGCCGACCCCGCAGTGGGCTGAGGTATTGTCACCTTATCTGACGGGGGAACCCCAAAAAGCATACCTGGACCTCTGTACCGAGGACGCCATTGACTATGTGACCCTGAAAACCGAAATACTGGCTCGGTTGGGGGTGAATACCTATGTACGGGCTCAGCGGGTAAATCAGTGGTTCTTTGAGGAAGCCAAACCCGTACGCTCCCAGGCCTATGACTTGTTACATCTTGTAAAAAAGTGGTTGCAGCCGGACACTCTGAGCCCGGCGCAAATGGTGGAAAGGGTAGTAGTGGATCGTTTTGTGCGCACTTTACCCGTCACCGTTCAACGGTGGGTCGGACAGGGTGACCCGAGTACCCTGGACCAATTAGTGTCCCTGGTAGAGCGGCATGTGGCTACGCAGGACTTGATACGGGACACTGAGACTTTGCGTACCGCCCGGCGGTTCGGCCCCTCCAAGCCTAGGGCCAAGGACCCACCGCTGACACCGGTGCGGGAGTCCGCTACCGTCCCGTCTGAAGCTGCACCCTCCGTCCCTGAGGTCCGGAAAACTATGTACCCTAAACGACAACTCGTCAAGGGGGTGTCCTTCCCTATTAGATGTTGGCGGTGCCAGCAGGTGGGACATATGGAAGCCCAGTGTCCACTCACCACGGAGCCCATGGATTGTGGGGTTACCCGGCGGGGTTCAATGTATGCTCAGGTGGTGTGTACCGCTGACCTGGTCTACCCAGAGACTGAGCCCCACTTGTGCCAAATTCAGGTGAATGGATGTCCGGTTACAGGCTTGTTGGATTCCGGAAGCTTAGTGACCCTTGTGCGATCAACCCTAAGGGCTAAAGTAAAGGCCACCGGACGTACCGTGGGGGTGGTTTGCATACATGGGGACCGCCGAGACTATCCCACGGGGATAGTCACCATCACAGCACCTTGCGGTCAGGTGCAACATGAGGTGGGACTTATTAATACTCTTCCCTATGATGTGATCCTAGGAAGGGATCTGCCCTATTTTTGGACTTTATGGAAGGGACCTCCTAAGTCCCCTCAGATATTGGTCAGTCCGGGACCTGAGCCCTACAATCCTGAATCCGGGACGCCTGCCGTAGGGGTCACCATGATAGGGACAGAGTGTGAACCTGATAGGTCGCCCCTAGAGGTATTGGCAGGAGAGGCTGAGACGGTCGAGCCCATCCCGGAGTTGGAGGCGTCCCCGGATACGTTTGGGACAGCCCAACTCCAGGACCCTACATTAATACATGCCCGGAGTCGGGTGACAGTAGTTGACGGGGTGGCACAGCTGCCTGGTGCCCAGGTAAGATACCCCCATTTCGCTCTTAAGCAGGATTTACTCTACCGGGTAGATGAAATACGGGGCGTAGGGGTAGAGCAGTTGGTGGTGCCCCAGCCGTATCGCCGGCGGGTCCTCGACTTGGCTCATAAACACCTGATGAGTGGTCACCTAGGGGTCAAGAAAACGCAGGAGCGAATATTGCAAAGGTTCTATTGGCCCGGGGTCTTTGGGGAGGTAAAACGGTTCTGCGAAACCTGCCCGGAGTGTCAGCTTACCGCACCCCTGACCCACTTTCGCAGTCCGTTGGTACCGTTACCCATTATAGAAGTCCCTTTTGAACGGATAGGAATGGATCTGGTGGGGCCCCTCGTAAAGTCTGCTCGAGGGCACCAGCATATCCTAGTGATCGTTGACTATGCCACCCGGTATCCAGAGGCGATACCTCTCAGACATACTGCAGCCAAGCTTATAGCTCGGGAGTTGTTTGCTGTGTTCTGCCGGGTGGGGTTGCCCAAGGAGATCCTTACGGATCAGGGGACCCCATTCATGTCTAAAGTGACCAAAGAGCTATGCCGGCTACTCCAGATCAAGCAGTTGCGTACGTCTGTGTATCATCCTCAGACGGATGGTTTAGTCGAGCGTTTCAATAAAACCCTGAAAACCATGCTAAAAAGGGTGATTTCAAAAGACGGGAAAGACTGGGATATGATGCTTCCCTATTTGATGTTTGCCATACGAGAGGTGCCACAGGCATCCACGGGGTTTTCGCCTTTTGAATTGTTATACGGGCGACATCCCCGGGGATTGTTGGACCTGGCAAAAGAAACCTGGGAGCAGGAGCCCACCCCCCATAAAAGTGTGATTGAACACATTTTGGGTATGCAGAACCGCATAAGCGCGGTCATGCCAATTGTGAAGGAACATTTACAGGAGGCTCAGGCCGCGCAAAGCGGCCGCTACAATAGACAAGCCACCGTGCGGACCTTTAAACCCGGGGATCGGGTGTTGGTATTAATCCCCACGGCGGAGAGTAAATTCCTGGCTCAGTGGCAAGGCCCCTACGAGATAAAGGAAAGAGTCGGGGTGGTTAACTATAAAGTATTGCAGCCCGGTAGGCGGAAACCTGAACAAATATACCATGTCAACCTATTAAAACCTTGGCAGGAACGGGAAAACCTGATGGCTGTTTTTTCCCCACCTCCCTCCTCTTCGGGTCGTTCACATCCGGCTCCAGCGACCTCCGGAGGGGACGAACCGGAAGTAAGGATTGGAGAAGCCCTCACCAAGACACAGAGGCGAGAGGCCAGACGGTTGGTTCAGCAGAACCCCGATGTCTTCTCCGAGCTGCCCGGTAGGACCAGTCTGATACGACATGATATTGTCACCGAGCCCCACCTGAAGGTACGCCTGAAGTCATACCGGGTACCGGAGGCTCGACGACAAGCCATATCAGAGGAAGTAAAGTCAATGTTACGCCTGGGGGTCATCGAAAAATCCCGGAGTGAATGGGCTAGTCCGATTGTCCTAATACCAAAACCCGATGGCTCCTTAAGGTTCTGCAATGACTTTAGGAGATTGAACGAAATATCCAAGTTTGATCTCTACCCCATGCCCCGGGTGGATGAGCTGATTGATAGGCTGGGACAGGCACGATATTTTACCACGCTCGACCTGACCAAGGGGTACTGGCAGGTGCCACTAACGGAGTCCGCCAAGGAGAAAACCGCTTTTGTTACGCCGGAGGGTCTCTTCCACTATGTTGTCTTGCCTTTTGGGTTACATGGCGCTCCAGCCACGTTCCAGAGGTTGATGGACTTAGTGCTGGAACCCCACCAGGCGTATGCTTCAGCGTACCTTGATGACATCATTATTTACAGCTCCGATTGGCAGACCCACTTGGAACAGGTACAAGCGGTGGTGGACGCGCTTCGAACAGCCGGATTGACAGCCAATCCCAAGAAATGTGCGTTGGGACTCACGGAAGCCCGCTACTTGGGCTACGTAATAGGCCAAGGAGTGATTAAGCCCCAAATTAACAAAGTGGAGGCGATCCAGAAGTGGCCTAGACCCCTGACCACGAAGCAGGTTAGGGCCTTCCTGGGTATCGTGGGGTACTACAGGAGGTTTGTAAAAGATTTTGCGGGACTATCAGCCCCCTTGACGGACCTTCTCAAAGGCAAGAAGTCCGTCATGGTGCGCTGGACTCCGCAGGCCGAGGACTCCTTCCGGGCCCTGAAGGAGGTCCTGTGCGGACAGCCCGTTCTTGTAAACCCTGATTTCCGGAAAGAGTTCATAGTACAGACTGACGCCTCGGAGGTCGGCCTGGGGGCAGTGCTGTCTCAGGTGGTTCAGGGGGTGGAACACCCCGTCACCTTCTTAAGTAGGAAGCTCACCCCTCCCGAGCGGAATTATAGCGTAGTGGAGAAGGAGTGTCTGGCGATCAAGTGGGCCTTGGAGTCCCTACGCTATTACCTGCTGGGACGGCAGTTTCGCTTGGTGACGGATCACTCTCCACTGGTCTGGATGAGGTCCGCCAAGGAACGGAATGCCCGGGTTACCCGGTGGTTCCTTTCTCTGCAGAACTTCCGGTTTACGGTTGAACACCGGGCCGGTAGGTTGCAGGGCAACGCCGATGCCTTGTCCCGCGGCCCATGTTTGATGGCAGGAGTTCAACCCCGCACGCTTGAACTGAGGGGGGGGTATGTGAGACTGTGACCGGGGTTATCTATGACGGCCGGTATGTCTCGCCCCGGTTGTGCTCACTCCATGATAATCCACTATAGGGTTAATGCTGTTTTCCCTACAGGCTGAAGGGAGGGATAAATAGATTCAGGAACAAGGGCAGGTGTGCCGGGTGTGAGGGGGTGATCACATCTCCCTGAGTTCTCTGCCGGAAAGGCACATATGTAATATTGTGGACTTTTTTCTTTGGAATAAACCGTGTGCTGTGAACCTTGGTGCCTGGATCCCGTGTCTTCTGCAGCGCAGCCGACGACGCTACCTCACAACTGTGACATCACTGTGTGTATTATCCCTGTGCTGTGACATCACTGTGTGTATTATCCCTGTACTGTGACATCTCTGTGTGTATTATCTCTGTACTGTGACATCACTGTGTGTATTATCCCTGTACTGTGACATCACTGTGTGTATTATCCCTGTACTGTGACATCGCTGTGTGTATTATCCCTGTACTGTGACATCACTGTGTGTATTATCCCTGTACTGTGACATCACTGTGTGTATTATCCCTGTACTGTGACATCACTGTGTGTATTATCCCTGTACTGTGACATCACTGTGTGCATTATCCCTGTACTGTGACATCACTGTGTGTATTATCCCTGTACTGTGACATCACTGTGTGTATTATCCCTGTACTGTGACATCACTGTGTGTATTATCCCTGTACTGTGACATCACTGTGTGCATTATCCCTGTACTGTGACATCACTGTGTGCATTATCCCTGTACTGTGACATCACTGTGTGTATTATCACTGTACTGTGACATCGCTGTGTGTATTATCCCTGTACCGTGACATCACTGTGTGTATTATCCCTGTACTCTGACATCGCTGTGTGTATTATCCCTGTACTGTGACATCCCTGTGTGTATTATCACTGTACTGTGACATCGCTGTGTGTATTATCCCTGTACCGTGACATCGCTGTGTGCATTATCCTTGTACTGTGACATCACTGTGTGCATTATCCCTGTACTGTGACATCACTGTGTGCATTATCCCTGTACTGTGACATCACTGTGTGTATTATACCTGTACTGTGACATCACTGTGTGTATTATCCCTGTACTGTGACATCACTGTGTGTATTATCCCTGTACTGTGACATCGCTGTGTGTATTATCCCTGTACTGTCACATCACTGTGTGTATTATGCCTGTACCGTGACATCGCTGTGTGTATTATCCCTGTACTGTGACATCACTGTGTGTATTATCCCTGTACTGTGACATCGCTGTGTGCATTATCCCTGTACTGTGACATCACTGTGTGTATTATCCCTGTACTGTGACATCACTGTGTGTATTATCTCTGTACTGTGACATCACTGTGTGTATTATCCCTGTACTGTGACATCACTGTGTGTATTATCCCTGTACTGTGACATCACTGTGTGTATTATCCCTGTACTGTGACATCGCTGTGTGTTATCCCTGTACTGGGACATCACTGTGTGCATTATCCCTG
This sequence comes from Anomaloglossus baeobatrachus, assembly GCF_048569485.1. NCBI lineage: Eukaryota > Metazoa > Chordata > Amphibia > Anura > Aromobatidae > Anomaloglossus > Anomaloglossus baeobatrachus. Next base: position 798,070,215 of record NC_134354.1, read on the forward strand.
TACTGTGACATCACTGTGTGTATTATCTCTGTACTGTGACATCACTGTGTGTATTATCCCTGTACTGTGACATCACTGTGTGTATTATCCCTGTACTGTGACATCCCTTTGTGTATTATCACTGTACTGTGACATCGCTGTGTGTATTATCCCTGTACTGTGACATCACTGTGTGTATTATCCCTGTACTGTGACATCACTGTGTGCATTATCCCTGTACTGTGACATCACTGTGTGTATTATCCCTGTACTGTGACATCACTGTGTGCATTATCCCTGTACTGTGACATCACTGTGTGTATTATCCCTGTACTGTGACATCACTGTGTGTATTATCCCTGTACTGTGACATCACTGTGTGTATTATCCCTGTACTGTGACATCACTGTGTGTATTATCCCTGTACTGTGACATCACTGTGTGTATTATCCCTATACTGTGACATCACTGTGTGTATTATCCCTGTACTGTGACATTGCTGTGTGTATTATCCCTGTACTGTGACATCGCTGTGTGTATTATCCCTGTACTGTGACATCCCTTTGTGTATTATCACTGTACTGTGACATCGCTGTGTGTATTATCCCTGTACCGTGACATCACTGTGTGCATTATCCCTGTACTGTGACATCACTGTGTGTATTATCCCTGTACTGTGACATCGCTGTGTGTATTATCCCTGTGCTGTGACATCACTGTGTGTATTATCCCTGTACTGTGACATTGCTGTGCGTATTATCCCTGTACTGTGACATCACTGTGTGCATTACCCCTGTACTGTGACATCACTGTGTGTATTATCCCTGCACTGTGACATCACTGTGTGTATTATCCATGTACTGTGACATCATTGTGTGTATTATCCCTGTACTGTGACATCACTGTGTGTATTATCCCTGTACTGTGACATCATTGTGTGTATTATCCCTGTACTGTGACATCACTGTGTGTATTATCCCTGTACTGTGACATCATTGTGTGTATTATCCCTGTACTGTGACATCACTGTGTGTATTATCCCTGTACTGTGACATCACTGTGTGCATTATCTCTGTACTGTGACATCACTGTGTGTATTATTCCTGTACTGTGACATCACTGTGTGTATTATTCCTGTACTGTGACATCACTGTGTGTATTATCCCTGTACTGTGACATCACTGTGTGTATTATTCCTGTACTGTGACATCACTGTGTGCATTATCTCTGTACTGTGACATCACTGTGTGTATTATCCCTGTACTGTGACATCACTGTGTGTATTATCCCTGTACTGTGACATCACTGTGTGCATTATCTCTGTACTGTGACATCACTGTGTGTATTATTCCTGTACTGTGACATCACTGTGTGTATTATTCCTGTACTGTGACATCACTGTGTGTATTATCCCTGTACTGTGACATCACTGTGTGTATTATTCCTGTACTGTGACATCACTGTGTGTATTATCCCTGTACTGTGACATCACTGTGTGTATTATCCCTGTACTGTGACATCACTGTGTGTATTATCCCTGTACTGTGACATCACTGGATCCAGCGGTGGCCGCGAGTTACCTGACTGACAGCAGCTGATCGCGCTACTCATCTCATTAGCTGCGTGGAGGTGACCGGAGCGGCGGTGTCTTCTGCTGCTCCTGTCACCTCCATGCAGCAGAGCTGGATGCGACGCTGGAGGTCCGTGGATTACGCCGGACATGGAGGGTTTGTCGGGGTTAATAAATTGGTAATGAGGGAATGTGTTTGTGTTTTTAATTTCTAATAAATGATTTTTTCGGGTGTGTGTGTTTTACTGTCACTTACAGATTAATCATGGAAGGTATCTCGGGGAGACGCCTGACATGATTAATCTAGGACTTATTGGCAGCTATGGGCTGCCATTAACTCCTTATTACCCCGATTTGCCAACGCACCAGGGTAAATCGGGAAGAGCCGGGTACAGCCCCAGAACTGTCGCATAAAATGTATGCGGCAATTCTGGGCGGCTGTTGGCTGATATTGTTAGGGTGGGGGGCTCCCCATAACGTGGGGCTCCCCATCCTGAGAATACCAGCCTTCAGCCGTATGGCTTTATCTGGCTGGTATTAAAATGGGGGGAACCGCACGCCGTTTTTTTAAATTATTTATTTATTTATTTCACTGCACAGTATAGACACGCCCACCGGATGCTGTGATTGGGTGCAGTGAGACAGCTGTCACTCAGCGTGGTGGGCGTGTGTGACTGCAACCAATCACAGGCGCCGGTGGGGAGAGAAAGCAGGGAATACGAGATTGTTTAATGAGCGGCCGGCTTTTTCAAATTAGAAAAAGCCGCCGGAGCAGTGTGAACGCCGTGCAGCGCCGGTGATCGGGGAACGGTGAGTATGAGAGAGGGGGGGACACTTCAGTCACTCGGGGGATTAGCGGTCACCGGTGAATCCTTCACAAGTGACCGCTAATCAGTACACGGCACAAAGACAGAGCCGCGGCTTGACTATGAAGTTGGGTGAAGTTCACCCGAGTTCATTCTCATCCTGCTACTCTGTCTTCCGACATGTAGTAACGACATTTTGCATCACACACGTACATTTCACACGGACAACACATACACATGTCAGTTATTTCACTCACGCACACACGGACATTCCACACGCACATACGACTAGCATATGGGATACACACGCAGGCCACACATACCATAAAAACGGACCTAAAAAACGGAAAACGGACCCGAAAAACGGCCCATTTTACACGGACGTGGTTTTCACGGATGTGTGGCGGAGGCCTTAGAAAGACAGCGTGGCCCAGGGTTCATCCCAACTGAACGCCGACCTTCTTAACCGTGGGCGTAACACTACTCAGACAACACAGGGTGAGGGAACCACAATAATTAGACTTTATTGGATCCCCAAACAATTAACGGCACATAACACATAACCAGCAAAACACACAAATGTAACAGGCAACAGAGTCTCACCCTTCCGCTGCTCACCAGGGATTTGAATGTCCGTGCTTCAGAGCTTCCAGGGCTACTTACTCCAATCCAGCAGTACCCCGCTTTCAGCGGGCACCCACCGACAATAGAATAATGCCAGATTTAGGAAGCTGGCTGAGGTCCGCAAAGTCTGTGGTCAGGTGACTGGATTGTCCCAAGCTGGGTTCCTTCCTTAGGTAGTCCTTGATATCTCAGCCGAATCCTTGCATTCGATGCTGAAGTCCATATATATTATAATCCAGGTTCGGTTATGGCTTGCCAATCAGATCCGCAGATCCTAGATTGTATCATGTAGCAAGATTCTACCCGGGCAATGGACAGTCCTTCTTATACCCCTGAGCTCACCATTCAGACCACTGGGGTCTTCACTGGGGTCTTTGGTGGATAAGACTGGGCTCCTATTGGCTAGATCTCAAGCCGTATGCAAAATATCCCTAGCAGTAATGATCTCTGGCAGAGAGGAGGGAGAGACAGCTAAGTTACATCGCATCTAGCAATGCACATAGTGATACAATGAGAGGTTCGCATAATTGATTTTTCTGGGTTTCTGACCTTCACTGGCCAAGGCAATTACATGAGTCAACAAGAATTTTAACACTAGACTCCTAAAGCTGGGATCACACTAAACGACAGCGACAACGACGTTGCTGTTACGTCACCATTTTCTGTGACGTAGCAGCGACCTTGTAAGTCGCTGTTATGATCGCTGCTTAGCTGTCAAACACAGCAGCCGAAGCAGCGATCATAACGACACGCGTCGCTGTGCTGCAACATGTGCAGAGAGCAGGGAGCCGCGCACACTGCTTAGCGCTGGATCCCTGCTCTCCTAGCTACAGTACACATCGGGTTAATTACACGATGTGTAATGCAGCTACATGTGCAGGGAGCAGGAGCCGGCACTGGCAGCGTGAGAGCGGCGGAGGCTGGTAACGAAGGTAAATATCGGGTAACCACCTTGGTTACCCGATGTTTACCTTGGTTACAGCTTACCGCAGCTGCCAGACGCCGGCTCCTGCTCCCTGCTCGCTTCATTTTTGTCGCTCTCTCGCTGTCACACACAGCGATCTGTGCGTCACAGCGAGAGAGCGACGACCAAAAAATGAAGCTGGACATTCAGCAACGACCAGCGAGCTCACAGCAGGGGCCAGCTCGTTGCTGGATGTCACACACAGCGACAGCGAAGGGACGTCGCTGCAACGTCACAGAAAATGGTGACGTAGCAGCGATGTCGTTGTCGCTGTGTGTGACACCACCTTAAGAGTCTTGTATAAACAATGAGAGGCTAATTCCCCGTTTATAAACAGACTGCTGAGACCCACACCCCGCAAACAAGACCCTCCCATGTCCGATTAACCACTCCGAAACCAAATTAACCAAAATACAAACTTTATTAGGAGAGCTTTATCAAAATTAAACAACTCTCATCTTTTATTGTGGATGGAGGTCGGTCACAGCACAATTAACCATTATTAATCAATACTTTCAAACGAAACTTTGTGCCAGGCCGGACTTCCGGCGCACTTTAGCTTTCGTAACCGAACAACTGTTTGGCTCAAAACCGCCACGGAGGAGCAGAGGCCCTAGACTGTGCTCCGACCCCCACCCATAAAGAACAAAGCCTGCTCAATACCATCTTGCAGCGGGAACCGAGGTCATTTCACCCGGCATGAATGACGAGGACCACTGGAGTTAAGGCAGACCTGGCAATCTCCACAACTTCAGGTATAACTTGAGCCCATATGAGATCCCTGATGCCTCTCCAATTCACCTTGAAGCCACGAAAGCCAAATATAGGAGTGGCCCAGTAACCAAATTACAGACTTAGCCGTGCCTAAAAGGAAAAAACTGTTAGTGACACGTATACAATAAGGCAAACCTGTTTAAGTAATTGATTAAAGAAGCAATAATACCGGACTAAAACATTTCGCAAAACATGCAGAAAACCACCGGCCTATGCATTGGGCAATCCCGCCCAAGCGGCCTCAGTCGCCGCCCCTATCCAAAGGAGTGAGTACCAAACTCGCTGGTGGGCAGACCCAGAAACGTTAAACATTTACGAAAAACTGCTAAGAATTGGAATCTCGTCAGAGGGGAACCGTCTTCATGGACTAGAATGAAGAGTTACCATGGCGCAAAGTGATGTAGTTACGGATCAGTCTAACAGGGCACACTGGGCCAGGAATAGAAACAAAAATAACCAGCAGCCATTCCTGGTTTGATCAGTCTTAGATTGCCGAATTCTTATCCTTAAACCCCCATTACCCGATGTGATGTCGTCGTGCCGAAGGCCCCCGTGGGTGCCTCCGGCAGGAGAAATCAACTCACCAATGCGCAATGCGCCAAAAAAGGCTATAGCAAAAGAAGCAGAGAAAAGAGCAGACTCGAAAGGAGGAGGACAAACGGCGGAGATGTGTCCGATGATACTAGGAAGAAGGCTAAAAGAAACCGGCCTTCTGCGCTCCCTTCTAGGCTGCCCCCTGCCCCACGCCTTAACTGCTTGTTGGATTATAAAAATTTAGTAATGGCCAACCAACCTCGTAGTTTGAAATGGAAAGCAAGCCCTGGCAGATAGTTCAGGTGATACAGGTACTGGCAGGTAACATCCAATCTGGCAGAATCAAATGTAGAAACCGTGTAATTTGCTGCGAAAAAACTAACCATTCCGCCCATGCCTTACCGTAAGCCAGCCGGGGCCCCTGAAGACGTCACCAACGGCATCAGCTGCATTCCAACAGATCCCATATGCTGTGTGGGCACGATATTCCCTCTGTTTGGGCGCAAGGACAGAGCTGTCGGAACTTCTGAAATTGAAAACGGGAAAGTGAGTCGGCGATAGTGTTGCACCTGCCAGGCACATGGCGAGCCCGGAACCAAATATTGAGCTCAAAGCTTGAAGCACAAAAATTTAAGTAATTTTGTAACTGGCAAAGAGGATGAAGTCAGGTGATTTATCGCGTACACCACCCTTATGTTGTCAGTCCAGAATCAAATCCGTTTATTTCTGAAGGGCGGGCACGAAATGGCGACCGCTGTCACAATGGGGAATAAATCGAGGAGAGTTAGATTGGACACGAGACCATTGGCGTGCCAAGATTGGGGCCAATGCTCAGCACACCATTGAACACCGGAAATAACACCAAAACCCAACGATCCAGATGCGTCGGAAAAGAGTGATAGCTCTTCATTGGAGACAAAGTTATCCTAGAAACAAGTTTGCCTATTGTACCTGGATACAAAATCGTTCCAAATGAACAAATCAGCCCATAGGCGGAATGTAATCCTGGTACGGAGATGGGGAAGCCAAACGCCTTTTGTAGCCAGTGATAACCTCCGGGAAAAACTCGACCCATTGGCATGACGAGACAGGCAATACTAGAAGGGCCAAGAAAGATTGCATCTGATGGAGAGTCACTCTACGGACCGAACAAAAACCCCATGATCAGTGAGCGCAGCTTCAATACCTTGTCATCTGGGAGACGAAAAAACAATCGCATTTGAATCTATCTCAATACCAAGAAAAGAAAGGACCGGCAAAGGACCGACTGTTTTTTCCTTTGACAACGGGACACCGAATCTTGACATCAAGCTGCAAAACGTATGTAATAGAAAGTGGCAGTGAGTGGAATCTTGGGGGCCTACAAAAAGAAGTCATCAAGATAATGAGTAACGGATTGAGAACCGGATTCAACTTGTACAACCCATTCCAAAAAAGAACTAAATAGCGCAAAATAGGAACAAGAGATTGAGCATCCCATAGGAAGGCACGTATCGTAGTCATAACAACCGTCTGCAAAACATCCCAACAACTGGTAGCAATCAGGGTGGACCGGGAAGAGGCGAAAAGCCGACACAAGATCTGACTTGGCCATCAGCGCCCCCCCGCTTGCCGAACTAAACCCATAGCTTTGTCAAAACAGACCAACGTGACTGACGTGTCCAATTCAAGTATACCATCGTTGACGGATGAACCTCTCGGGTGAGACAGGTGATGAATTAGACGGAATTTTCCTGTTTCCTTCTTAGGAATGACCCCAAACGGAGACACCCGAAAGTTGTAAAAAGGTATCACCTTAAAGGGTCCCTTAAACCTGCCTTTATCTAACTCGCTGTTTAGTTTATCAAGCAAAACCTCATGGAGTTCCGTCGCCGACTTTAGATTCCGGACAAAAACGGGTTGTCTGTTAAGGTTAAAAAGGGGGTAAAGAATCCAAAAGTGAACCCGAAGTGCAGCTGAGCTGCCGCCTCTTTATTGAGGTACCGATCGAGCCACAGCCCCGTCTCTGATACGCTCACTGGTGTCTCGATTTTCAGGTGAATTTGACGACTTTGTTGGCAATTTTGCCGAAGGGCGGGAGCATTTTTCTGCTGCATGGGGACCTCCGCAGGTAGAGCATTCAAGCTTATATCTGCAGAGACCAAAGAATCGGCAGTGCCGCTGAGTCTATGCACGGCCACTGAACTGGAACCGGCCGAGCTGCCAGGGGCCGCGACATGAAAGGGGACTTTAGGAGTCATCATGAAGCGCAACCAGGAGTCCGTAGCTTTAACAAGTCAACATATATAAAAAGCTCAGGACAACGGTCAGGATGTTTCTGACCCATGCACACCCTAATACGAAAAGGCTTGCAGCCAATTATTAATAGTTTTTGCAACCCTGGTTTTTTTTTTTTATTTTTAAAAGGCCGTTCAGCAGAACCCTCTCCTTGTCTACAGTAAATTGATCAGTGGAAACAAGCAACCAAATGTCTATATAATCATTTGCCCAAATTTTTTTTTTTACAGTCTCTGGGTCAAGGTGAGAGTCTAAGGGGGGGAGGGATACCGCAAAAGAATGTATCCTTATGTATATCAGCCCTAGGAGGGGACTCGTATCTCTTTTCAGGTTGATTTCAGAGTAATAAAGGGTTAACCAGATTTTTTTTTTTTTTTTTTTACTTGGGGTATTTAAATGGGCTAACAGAGCTTCTAATGACATAGCTGTAGTATCGGAACCTCCCCAAGCCCCAGAATAATTGTACTCACCGACCGCTGGAGCATCCGTAGGATTCACCGATATATGTTGAGCCGCTACCGATCCGGCGGCATGTGGTTGAACCACATAGGGTTCGGCATCTCTCTGGCGGCACGATCTGCGACGAGAGTGCCTGCTGGATGTCCTGGAGTCGTCGGATGAATCAGCCGTGGTTGATGGCGAACGCCATCCTGATGACCGAGACCGACGGCTTCTGCGAGAGGATGTGGACTGTCGCTCAGAATAGGCAGAGCGGCGATCGCGATCCCTACTGGATCGCCTGCATCTATATAGGCTACGGGAATGTGAGGAGTCAGAGGAGTCGGAGGCAGCGGAGCGGTGTCCGCGCCCAGGCGTCACCTACCATGGGCCGCTGCATCGTGGACAGGGAGGACCCGGGGTAGGTTCTGCAGCTCCGGGGGCAAGGCCGACACTGTATGTGATGCGTGAGGCAAGGCTATCCCCTCTGGTGCCGCTGGGGGCAATGCCAGCACCTGCGGAGCAACAGGATGCAAAGCCATCCCAACAGTAGCTGCAGGAGCAGCAAGCGGCAAAGCCATCACCGCAGCTGCTGCAGGAGCCAGAGCCATCACTGTTGCCACCGCAGGGGGCAAAGTTATTCCCCCACTCATGTCCAAGTGTTAAAGAGACAACTGGGGAGATAACATGTAGTTGAGGGAGCAGCTGCCCCCACCCTGCCTGCTTCTCCATTAGTGCATTGTGGCAGGGGAGGTAAGAGTAGATAATTGTGACTCGCCCACCCCAGGGCTATGGGACACCCGGTGCCGGGCTGGACTAGTCCGGTGGTAGTCAGTGGTGGCTGGGCCCGGCTCCGTGGCCCTGGTGGGTGTCAGTATAATATGTGGCTGATGACTTTAAGTTTGTGTTCGTGACGCCACCTGTGGTATGCGGCTATTAAGCCGCCGCTGCTGTGTAAGGCCTCCGGGGTGATGAAGTGGCAGCAATGGTGGTACTGCTCCCCACAGGTAGAGCGGTGCCCCGGGACACAGTTGGTGCTTGTGGAAGTCTATGGTGTTGTGTGACTAGCACGGTGCAGGGCCGACAACCAATGAAAGAAACAGGCACAAACAGTAGTCTCTTTACCTTCTCCTCTTTTACTCGGCAGAAGTTTAGTCCAGGGAGACCGTCACAGATGGTAAAGATGGTCCGGCCGGCCTGGAAGTGCCTGGGGTGATCCTTGGCCAGTTGAGTATGAGGCCTACTCCTTAATCTTTCTCTGCTGTTTTAGGACACTGCACTTTAGGTTTGCAATTGCCCTCTTGCTGCTGGGACTGGTGGTTCGTCCCTTTTTCTGTGTGGTAGACTGCGCAGGCCTCTCTGGTGCTTCACTGCTGGAGTCCACACCAGGCCCTTGGGATGCAGCTGTACCCTCAGTTTGCTTCTGGGCCAGGGGGCTTGCAGCTCTCCTGCCCTCCAGATTCAGCTACCAGGGATGGATTTTATGCCCTGGCAACTACAGACTCCGATGTCCGAGTCTCTGCTGTGCCTCTCTGCACTTCTTGCTTCACTGGGCCAAGCTATCCCAGCTCTAGGCCCCAGTTTCACAAGGCAGCACTACTCTGCGTCTGCACTCTTTCACTCCTGGCTCCAGACTAACCACTACTTCCTCCCTTCAGCCAGACTTAAGAAATGCTCCCTGAAGTTCCAGGTTCAGAGCTCCCTCTGCTGGCCGGAGGGAGAACTGTGTTGGGTGTTAACTTACTGGCCAATAGATCTCCCAATTACCTCCAGGCTCAGCATTAACCCTTTGGGAGGGCAATGCTGTTGTGGCGACCAGGTCCTGGGGCGCCACACTCCCCCTTAGTTAAATTCAGTACTCCCGGACTGTAGAAACAAACATGACATGTTAGAACATTTCATCCCATTATGGGAGGCGCAAATACTTTAACGTTACAAACTTAAACATTACTATAAGAGTCCAGTGTGGCTCCCTGCCGGGTGTCCATTACACTGCTCCATGGGGGACCCGCCGCGATCAAACCCCCAACGTAGGCTCTGGGCGTGCGTCAGAGCATTGATGACCCCACTCTATGCACGCCGGACGGGTTTTTCTTCAGGGGTGTTGAGCACACTGGTGCTAACTATGAACAATTTAGGTGTTGGCCACCCATAGTCCAGTGGCCCAATTGTCCATTTTCGCAATCAAAGAAAAAGAAAAACATTTTGTACACAACCTTACAGACATTTTGCATAACTATGTACATTCTAATAAATACTCCTTCTTTTTCCCTTATACAGTTGACTCTCTATACCTTGGAGGGGGTTGTCCCCGAGTGCTGCGTTGGGACCTGCGTAGCTCTGGTGTTTGCCCCTGACTACGTGGTGTGTCTTCTACCTCAGCACTACAGGTGGGCCTAACCCCGATAGGTAAGCGTGATGGTTGCCTATGTGGTCTAAGAGTCACCAAGGGTATGACAGGTTCACCACTGACAGGGGGTTGATCCTCCTGTTCCACTGCTGGCGTGTCATCTCGTGTTGGAGCGGACGGTTCTTTAGGTGGATCCGGAACCTTTTCTGTTTCTGGCTCGACCAACTGCGGAAACGTCAAAACTGGTACCACTATGGCATTGTTTATTTGGGTCCAAGTTTTGGGGAATTTTCCAAGGATGGTTTGATTCATCTCCCCTTCTTTCTCTTGACTTTGGGGACTTCCTTGTACTTCTTCCATTTCTCTTTGGATTCTGCACCGTTCAGGGCACGCTTTCAGGCGGTCTCGAGAAATTGCTTGATAGGTCTTGCCTTCATCCTTGCTTATGAGGCATACCTTACTATTGTCAAAGTTGGAGGGGATAATGGTGTAGGGCTCGTTTTCCCACTGATCATCCAATTTATGCGTCCTCCGCTTCTTCTTGAGGACTTGTTCTCCAGGTGCTAAGGGAGTTGCTGGGGCTGTTTGATTGTAATGCTGCTCTTGTCTCGTTCTTGCTTGAGACAGGCTCCTCTCTACGCACTCCTGGACCTTACGGTACCGCTGCTGCCGTTCTGTATCCCAATCCTCTATTTCTTGAACCGCCTCAGGCGACACAGTCCCCATCTCAAAGTCTACAGGCAACTTGCCAGGTCTGGCTCGCATCAGGTAAGCGGGGCTGCAGTTGGTCGAATTTGCTGGGATATGGTTGTACAGGTCTACCAGATCTGGCAACTTCTCTGGCCATTGGTTCCTTTCTTCCAGCGGTAGGGTCTTCAGCATATCAATAACCACATGGTTCATTTTCTCGCACAGTCCATTGGTTTGGGGGTGGTACGGTGTGGTTCGGATATTCTTACAGCCGTACATGTTACAGAACTCTTGGAACACTTCGGCCTCGAATGCAGGACCTTGATCAGTCAGTACCCTTTCCGGATAACCGTGAGGTCAACAAAAGGATGCCTGGAACGCTCTAGCTGCTGTTCTGGCTGTCTGGTCCTTCACAGGCACTACTACCAGGAAACGAGAGTAATGGTCCACAATGGTGAGGGCGTACACATAGCCTGACCGGCTTGGTGTTAACTTCACGTGGTCCAGGGCCACCAACTCCAGGGGCTGCTTCGTGACAATTGGCTGTAGGGGAGACCTTTGGCTGGCATCATCCTTCCGCCTCAGGTTACACGGGCCACAGTCTCGGCACCACTTCTCGATCATCTTTCTCATGTGCACCCAATAGAACCGATCACGGAGTAGGGCCTCCAACTTCTTCCACCCGAAGTGTCCTGCGTTATCATGATAAGCTGCTAGGACCATTGGAGCATCCCTCTGCGGAACCACTATCTGCCAGACAAGTTCATTTGTTCGCCAGTTGACATATCTCTTGCAGAGCTTGCCTTGGTAGGTGAACAGTCGTCCCCTCTCTTTCCACAACTGCTGGGCTTCTTCTGGAGCATCTGGGCCAAGATGAGTCTCAGCTTGTGCTAGCTTTTCTTTGACCAATCGCACAGCCAGGTCACCGTTCTGTGTCTCTTCCCAATTATGGTGGAGTAATGGGTTAACCGAGACCTCGTGTTGGCTCGAGCGCTTCACTCCCACAGCATGCTCACACTGGGAAACACCCTGATGATGGAAAGCCGGTAACTCTATCTCTTCGAGTTCATCCAGGTCTTCTCCAGATTCGGGTAAGTGAGGCATTCTGGACAGCGCATCAGCATTGTTATTCTTCTTGCCAGCCCGATACTTGATGGTAAAGTCAAAGTTAGACAGCCGGGCCATCCATCGCTGTTCCAACGCACCTAACTTGGCTGTTGCCAGGTGTGTCAACGGATTGTTGTCCGTGAAGATGGTGAACTTGGCCGATGCCAGATAGTGCTTGAAGCGTTCAGTCACTGCCCAAACAATAGCGAGGAACTCCAGCTTGAAGGAACTGTAGTTTTCTGGATTCCTTTCTGTGGGCCGTAGCTTCCTACTGGCGTACGCTATCACCCTCTCTCTGCCTCCCTGCACCTGGGACAGAACTGCTCCCAGTCCCACGTTGCTGGCGTCTGTATACAGTACAAACGGCTGGCTGTAGTCAGGGTAGGCCAGAATTTCTTCTCCCGTGAGAGCCCCTTTCAGCCGGACAAAGGATGTTTCTAGTTGGCTGCTCCATTCAAATCGAGGGCTCTGCTTTTTAGCCTGCTTTGGCTGGCCCACCAGGAGATCTTGAAGGGGCGCTGCTATCTTGGTGAAACCATCAATGAACCTTCGGTAGTAGCCCACCAGCCCAAGGAACTGCCGCACCTCCTTTACCGTGGTGGGTCTTGGCCAGTCCTTGATTACGGTGACTTTCTCCGGATCAGGTGCCACACCTTCCGCGCTGACCACATGACCCAGGTACTGTACCTTTGGCTTCAAGAGGTGACATTTGGACGGCTTTATCTTCAGGCCGTATTTCGACAAGGACTCAAACACTTCTGCTAAGTGCCTCAGGTGGTCTTCATAAGTCTTGGAGTAGACTATGACGTCATCCAGGTACAATAGCACAGTTTCAAAGTTGTGGTGGCCCAAGCAGCACTCCATCAACCTTTGGAATGTCCCTGGGGCGTTGCAGAGCCCGAATGGCATACAGTTGAACTCACAGAGGCCCATTGGTGTCGTGAATGCAGTCTTCTCCTTGTCCGCCTCTGCCACGGGAACCTGCCAATACCCACTGGTGAGATCCAAGGTGGAGAAATAGTTAGCTGACTTTAAGGCTGTTAGTGACTCCTCTATTCTGGGCAGTGGATAAGCATCTTTATGTGTAATGCGGTTAATTTGCCTGTAATCTACGCACATTCTCATTGTACCATCTTTTTTCTTTACGAGCACTAGGGGAGCTGCCCAGGGGCTACAACTATCTCTGATAACCCCAGCCTCCTTCATTTCCCGCAACATTTCTTTAGCACGCTGATACTGTGCGGGGGGCACAGGGCGGTATCTCTCTTTAATGGGATGATGATCACCCGTGGGGATTTGATGTTTAACCCCTTTCACTTGCCCAAAATCTAGGGGGTGTTTGCTGAAGACCCGCTCGTACTCCTGTACCACCCGGTAAACCCCATGCTTTTGGTGTGAGGGGGTGGAGTCGGTGCCCACATGTAATTTTTGGCACCAGTCTTCCAGCTGTCCCTTGGAGCCATTGTCTTCCGCCTGGTCGGACGGGATCAAGGGTTCCACTGCTTTGATGGGATTGTTGCTGACAGTGTACAGTTTTGCTACAGTGGCGTACCGGGGCAATTTGGCCTCCTCCTCCCCACAATTCAGGACACGGACGGGCACTCTCCCCTTGCGGACGTCCGCTACCCCTCTGGCTATCAGGACTCCAGGCCTACTGTCTGAATACACCAGTTCTACCAAGGCATGGTAATCCTGACCCTTGAGGCCTATTGCTGCCCGACACCATATCAACATTTCACTTCTTGGGGGTATTACAATGGGGAGGGGGTCACTTACCCTCACACTGCCAATTTCTCCTCCGGCCAGCTCTACCTGCTGCCTCCTCATCAGGGCTCTGATCTCCCTCTGTAGGGCACGCTGCTGCCCGGAGCTGGCACCTTCAGACACCTGCTGCAACAAAATTATCACTTCGGCAATGCAATTTTCTATCACATTTGTACCAATGGTTAGCAGTGGTTCAGATTCTTTGCGATCAATATCTACAATTATCATCCCCTGACATGGCAATTCTACCCGCCCCACTTTAATGGTTACTTCTTTGTACCCAATTTGGGGTAAGGGCTGACCATTACTGGCCACAATTGTTAAATCATCATCTGGGCCATGGTCAATGTCTGAATCAGCCCAATATCTTTTGTACAGTTTGTAGGGGATTGTTGTTACCTGGGACCCCGTATCCAGGAGGGCATTCAAAGGGATCCCATCCAGCACAATAGGAAGGACCGGGCGTCCTCCCACATACTTGCTGCGGCTGGGGGTCGAGCCGGGCTTCCTCACACCTGGGGGTTGGCTCCTGGCCCCATGCTCGGCCCATTTAAAGGACAGCGTCGTGCAATGTGGCCCGCCTGGCTGCAGCGGCGGCAGATCGGTTGTCCCGTTGAATCATACCGGTCTGTGTCTCTGCCTCGGGTCGGCGGAATCCTCCTCTGTCGCATCCAGGGGACGTCATCTGGGCTGGAGGCCAACTCGAGTCTTGCAGGCGATGGGGTCACTTGTAGAGACTGCACGGTCTTGGCCAGGGCAGCTACAGTCTTGGTCAGCTCCTGGACCTGCTGTCTGAGCTCTGCAGTGGGGTCCTTATCCAGGGACTGCGCCTCAGCCCCTGCAGCGGCTCGTGTTGCAGGCACCACCCCGGGGTACGTGATAGCAAGAGGCCGGAGGGGTACTGGGTCATTCGGTGTAGATTCTCTCAGTACCCTGATGGCCTGGTCCTTAAACTTTGCAAAGTCCAGAGCAGGGTTCTGCAGGACCATGATACGCAGCTGGGTCCTGTGGGCATCTGACAGGAGCCCCTCTATGAACTGCTCAGTTAGGAGTTTGTGTTCCTCACGTACACTCTCTGGGTCCACCTGTCTAACTGCTTTCAGGGCCTCCTGCAAGTTTAAGGCATAGTCCCTGATGCTGTCTGTGGCCCGTTGCTTGCACCCAAAGAATCTCATCTTTATCTCTGCTGCGGTGCGGGTGTCAAAAGTACTCTTCAGCTTGGCCAGTATCTGGGTTACTGTCCCTTTATCTGTATCAGGCCAGGACTTCACTTCACGCTGGGCTGCGCCGGCTAGCTGCCCCATTAATATGCCCACCTTCTGGCTCTCAGTCAGCGGATACACCCGGAACAAGCTGTGCAGACTTTCTCTGAAGTCGCTCAAGGTATGGGACTCCCCGGAGTACTGCGGTAACCAGTCCGCTCCCGGGATGTACGGCATTGTGATCGGCATTACCGGCGCTGCAGCGGGGGCTGGGGCGACGGCGACTGGGATTGCTTCGGCTGGTGCTGCGGCGTCTCGGGCTATGGCAGCCACCTGCTCTCCCTCTGAGTCGAACATCTTCTTCCCCCTTAGTGAACCTTACCAGGCTCCGTTCACTTTTCAAATTTCCTTCTGGGTCGCGCGGGGTTAACAGCGCTCTGCTCTGATGGCGCGCTCCCTTCGCGCTCTTTGTCAGGCACGCCCCCCTTCTTCCTGCGCTCGGCGAGGCTAATGGCGGCGGCAGTTTGCAGACAGTACACAGTCTTTTAAGCACAATTCCTGCAGGCGCACAGTACCCAGTGGGACCGGGCACGAAATCCTGTTCGTGACGCCAAAAGTTGACTCGCCCACCCCAGGGCTATGGGACACCCGGTGCCGGGCCGGACTAGTCCGGTGGTAGTCAGTGGTGGCTGGGCCCGGCTCCGTGGCCCTGGTGGGTGTCAGTAGAATATGTGGCTGATGACTAAGTTTGTGTTCGTGACGCCACCTGTGGTATGCGGCTATTAAGCCGCCGCTGCTGTGTAAGGCCTCCGGGGTGATGAAGTGGCAGCAATGGTGGTACTGCTCCCCACAGGTAGAGCGGTGCCCCGGGACACAGTTGGTGCTTGTGGAAGTCTATGGTGTTGTGTGACTAGCACGGTGCAGGGCCGACAAGCAATGAAAGAAACAGGCACAAACAGTAGTCTCTTTACCTTCTCCTCTTTTACTCGGCAGAAGTTTAGTCCAGGGAGACCGTCACAGATGGTAAAGATGGTCTGGCCGGCCTGGAAGTGCCTGGGGTGATCTTTGGCCAGTTGAGTATGAGGCCTACTCCTTAATCTTTCTTTGCTGTTTTAGGACACTGCACTTTGGGTTAGCAATTGCCCTCTTGCTGCTGGGACTGGTGGTTCGTCCCTTCTTCTGTGGGGTAGACTGCGCAGGCCTCTCTGGTGCTTCACTGCTGGAGTCCACACCAGGCCCTTGGGATGCAGCTGTACCCTCAGTTTGCTTCTGGGACAGGGGGCTTGCAGCTCTCCTGCCCTCCGGATTCAGCTACCAGGGATGGATTTTATGCCCTGGCAACTACAGACTCCGATGTCCGAGTCTCTGCTGTGCCTCTCTGCACCTCTTGCTTCACTGGGCCAAGCTATTCCAGCTCTAGGCCCCAGTTCTACAAGGCAGCACTACTCTCTGTCTGTCCTCTTTCACTCCTGGCTCCAGACTAACCACTACTTCCTCCCTTCAGCCAGACTTAAGAAATGCTCCCTGAAGTTCCAGGTTCAGAGCTCCCTCTGCTGGCCGGAGGGAGAACTGCGTTGGGTGTTAAACTTGCTGGCCAATAGATCTCCCAATTACCTCCAGGCTCAGCATTAACCCTTTGGGAGGGCAATGCTGTTGTGGCGACCAGGTCCTGGGGCGCCACAATTGCATCCTACTAGCAAACTCCTCTGCTGAGGAGGATCTGCAGCTATTATTTCCTCCCATGGCTGTGTGTGGGGACGCTATTACAGGTGGAGTGTTGGGCTGAAGCAGCAAGGATGGGGTTAAGCCTTGCCTCCAGAGCGCAGGGATTTGATTTATTAATTACAGCGGCGCCGCTTTGCCTGTAGGACAGGAGAGGCCTGCGGCCGCCGCGCGTGTTACTGTGGTCGGGCGTGTGGGCGTTACTGAGCGTGGGAACGTGCACGGCACGCACGTGATTCGCGGGCACGTGGGGCGCGCGCCCGCCCCGCGCGCGTGCGCAGTGTGTGACTCAGACGCTCCGGCGAGCGGCTTAGACAAGCAGGCCGCCTGCCGGCCGGAGTTTGCGTCTGAGCCTCAGGAGGAGGGGAACGCTGCTCACCTATAATAGCAGCAAGCCACGCGTCACCCTCCCTCCTGATCCTGTCCCTGACAGCCTTGTCCAGCATGTCAGCCATCTCTCACCGGGAACGACAGCAGCGTCCGGATCTCACAAGGTGAGGAGAGACCGGAACCAGGAAGAGGGGGAATATTTATAGGGGAAAGAGTGGGATCATGGGAACATTCCCATTGGATAACACCCCTGGAAGGGGAGGAGGGAGAATCGGACATGAGAGGGAACTTAACCCCTTACTACCAGGGCACAGCAGTCAGGGTGCATTCAGTAAAACACTGACATGCCCTATAAAATATCTTCATGTCTGGCTGAATTTTAAGAAACTTATCCCATGCTAGGCACTGACAGAGTCCATGTCGTCACAACTATCTGTTATTGTCTGTTACTCACCCTCCCTGGGTCACTGCCTGTTATTGTCTGCTACTCACCCTCCCTGGGTCACTGCCTGTTATTGTCTGTTACTCACCCTCCCTGGGTCACTGCCTGTTATTGACTGCTACTCACCCTCCCTGGGTCACTGCCTGTTATTGTCTGCTACTCACCCTCCCTGGGTCACTGCCTGTTATTGGCTGCTACTCACCCTCCCTGGGTCACTGCCTGTTATTGGCTGCTACTCACCCTCCCTGGGTCACTGCCTGTTATTGGCTGCTACTCACCCTCCCTGGGTCACTGCCTGTTATTGTCTGCTACTCACCCTCCCTGGGTCACTGCCTGTTATTGTCTGCTACTCACCCTCTAAGTCACCACATGGTATTTGCTGCTACTCACTGGAGATGAGCGAGCCTTTCTATGTTTGATTCGCCCATACTTCAGAGAGCTCCGTCTGTCACATCCTGATGGCTTGTATGGGGCCCAGCACATTTATAGTTATGCCCCTGCAGCATTTATCTGAGCACAATGTGAAGCACTTACTTGAGTATGATATGGCGTTATTATTACAATGTTTTTCTGTTTTACAGTATTACGCAGCTTGTGAGCATCTTTATATATCTATTATTGTAGCACAGACTTCACATCAGAGCCCCAGATGTTTGTGTTACCCCAATGACCGGACATGTGCCCTTCATCTTATGGTACAAGGATAAACCTACTAATCAATAGAGGGGCTGCCATAAATCTATAGAGAATGCAGGTGGTAGAAGATGGCGCTCCTGCAGTTCTGTCCTTGTCGCCTTGATTCCTCGGGGTCTCGCTCATTGGTTCCCACCATCATTCACAATCTGTGGATGTGAAGTCTCAGGATACATCTCAGAAAGTCTCTCATTTCTTAGACAGGAGACATCGCACCTCGAGGCTCTCAGAGGAACCTCCAGTCTTTGATATTCAGTGAGTTGGGGGAAATCCTCAGGTGAATGAGAATGGCAGATAAAAGGAACCGAAAAAAACCCTTAAAGAGTCTGAATCCATGAGCTGTCCCCGGAGGACAGGAGCTGAGGCTGAGGAGATGGTGCCAGCTCTCTGCAGTCAGGGCTGGGGATGGAGGGGGCAGAGAGCGTGAAGGCCGCAGTCATGGCTGGGGATGGAGGGGGCAGAGAGCGTGAAGGCCGCAGTCATGGCTGGGGATGGAGGGGGCAGAGAGCGTGAAGGCCGCAGTCATGGCTGGGGATGGAGGGGGCAGAGAGCGTGAAGGCCGCAGTCATGGCTGGGGATGGAGGGGGCAGAGAGCGTGAAGGCCGCAGTCTTGGCTGGGGATGGAGGGGGCAGAGAGCGTGAAGGCCGCAGTCATGGCTGGGGATGGAGGGGGCAGAGAGCGTGAAGGCCGCAGTCAAGGCTGGGGATGGAGGGGGCAGAGAGCGTGAAGGCGGCAGTTGTGACGCCCTGGGCAAGCCAGGGGTCACAGGTCACAACACCACCACACCCCACACTCCAGGTAGGCACATCACAGCTAAACTACAAATCCTTGTTGCCTTCCTCCAGAGGCTGGTGATTCACACCAGGGGGTGGGCCAGGCGGTTGGCTCCGCCCACCAAGGAGATCACAGCTCTGGAGGCGGGAAGTACCAGGCAGAGTAGCCCGGGGAGGGCAAGAGTAAACAACAGAGCTTGAGTGAGGAGCTAAGTGAAGGAGAAAAGTGGAAAAGGAGGAAAGCAAGTGAGGTGACAAGAAGGAAGGAAAGCCGAAGGGTCCAGCTTTGTGTAGGGCCAGAACAGCAAGGTCAGCGACGGCGGTGACTGTCTGGAGGGGGACCGTTTGGAAGTTCCTGGAAGGACCCCGTTGGCTGTGTGCCCGGTGGTCTGGAGCAGTGTTCCGAAGGACAGTCAGCACCAGGGCAGGGGCCTCTCGGACCCCGGCAAGGCTAGGAGTCGCCAAATTTGCCGAATCCGTCAGTGAAGGGGACGTAGATCCCCCAGCAACCAAGTCCCGATTGAAGGCAACAGCTCAACCTGAAGCAGAGAGACACCGCCACCGCCAAGGCACCAGTTTCTGAGGGCCAGCGCCTGCGGGCAAAGAGTAGAGCTCCCCCGGTCCAGCTTGAAGCCGGGGAGCGGGTAACCGGAGGGAATCCACCGCTACCACAAGTCAACCATAGGTGCAAGGAAGAGGGACATCACCGTCACCTACCGGGAGTGCAGGTGCAGCCATCTGTGGGACCGTCCTACCAGCCGTTTGGTTTACCGTACAAACTGTGTCCGTGTCTCAGGCTGAGTGAGTACCACAGTGCCGCAAGGCACAGCGCTGCCCCCGCGTCCCTGCGCCCACCAGGCCCCGCACCTCACAAACCATCACCGGGCCCCGGGATCACCAACCCCTGCCCACGGAGGGGCAACACAACACCTGGCTGCTCCGCATCACCATCCCCGGGACCCCCGCATTGAGCAGCGGTGGTGAAATCACCACAACCGTGGGTGGCGTCACGAACTATAACAATCCCCGCACCCAACAAACCCCTTTCACTCACGGGCGAGGAGTGCCGCTCGAGAAACCCCCGGGATCCGGCCTACGGCTCGAGCCACCACTGAGCAGCGGCCGCCGGACCCGAGCAGAAGGGGGCGAGCGTAGTGTGCTGACACCCTCCTCCCCGCCCGCGACAACTTGGCGTCACGAACAGGATCTTACCGCTCTGCCGTCTGGTAGAGGTGCGCCTTGTTACCGCCGGAGGTATCCGGCAGAAAAATTGCAGAAGCCACCATCTTTGGCGCGAAAAGTTCCCGCTCGAGCGTCTTCTCGAGCAGTAGAGGCGCGAAGGCCAAGACCCCGCCCCGAGAGAGGAGGGGCCGGAAAGAGCTAAGGGGGACGCGATGGCGGCTGGCGGCATGTAGTCGCAGCTATAAAAGCAGGGACGCCAGGACCCTGCAAGCATACCGTTCCTGGAAAGAAAAGAGAAAGTCACCATGTGGATGCCGTCCCGAAACACCGTGGCCCCCGCGCCGGGAACCGCAGCGTGGGTGGAAATCCGGACCGCTTAGCTCCACCTAAGGCTGCAGGTCAAGATGCAGCTCCTCTTGGAGGAGTGGGAGACCGACATGGCGGACGTTATAGCCACCGTGCGGAGACGCGAGGAGGAAGCGGAGGAAGGGAGGGTGAGTGACCCACGCCCCTATGTCCCGGAGGGACCGGTCGCTGCGGCTGAGGGACCCGGTCCAAGCCCTCTCCCCCGTTGCCTCCCTCGCCACCCGTCTCGGGGGCCGTGACCCCGCCACTAGGCCCGCTACCACCGCAACCGGTAGCGATACCCAGCCCGTCCGCCCCAGCGGACCGACCTGTAGCCGGAGCCCGTAGCAAACCGGAGGTGTTGCCATGGAAGGCCCCGAAGATTGTGCCAGAGACAGTCCCCGAGCAGTTTCCCGAGCCGGAGCCGATGACCCGCTCCGAGCCGAAGGCCCAGCTGCGGAAAGCCCCTGTGCCCATCCCCCACACCTCGGCTGAGGTGGCGCCGGGTTGTTGCTGCAAGGCAGCGCCCAAGGCCATGACACCACGGGATACGCCGCCCACCTTCCTGACAGTGGGTAACGTTCTGGATGTCCCGCGGGGCTCGACCCGTGCGCCGGCGCTGGCAGCAGCGCCATATTGGGACAGGGAGCCGACAAAGCTGGGGCAGGAGATCGCGGAGAGGGAGAGAAGGAAAGCCGAGCTGGTGGCCCGAGCCATTCGGGAGAAAGAAAATCTTCGGCAAGCGACCTTCCGTGTCCGGGGCCCGTTGTATGAAGGGCAGGTGAGGCGGTTTGATGTCCGCCGGGGCTACGGATTTATATATGAACCGGGCCTGGAGGCCGAAGTGTTTGTGGCCCGGCGGGACTTGAATGCCCATCTGCCCGAGGAGCATCCTGGCCGTAACCTCATACCGGGAGACATGGTGCGGTATACCCGGCACTGCGGAGAGAGGGGGTGGTTTGCCCTGGATGTGAAGCTCAGGGGCAGCAACGAGAGCAGGGTGAGCTCTGCACCCCCTCCCTCGGATGAAGCAGCAGAAGGACCGGAGTAGGGCAGCGGATGCCCGTTGCACCGTCCCCGTTGGGACCACCACTGAGTTGTTTGTTTGTTGAAAAAGTTGAAAGTTTTGCTGATGATGAAAATGATAATTACCGAACAGTTACCTGATTTGCTTAGTGATTGAACCGGCCGGAGCCGGCACCGTTGTCCCCGTGGGGACCGTTTAAAAATGCATGGGAACTATCCATGGACAAGCCCGTGAACTTGCAGGGCAACCACAGACGTTAGTGGCTTGTAAATATGTTGGTTACCGTTACCGTTTTCCGCACTGCCGCCTCCGGAAAGGCAGGTTGGAGGGAGGGCCCTCAGCAGAGCAGGCTGGGGCCCAGCCACCAAAGGAACCGGTGGCTACCCTCTGGAGGGAAGGACAGATCCCGCTCGGGTACCGTGTGCTGGACTGTGGGTCAAGGGGTGCTGCCTGGGTTTTAGGGGCAGCATCAGGGCCAGGTTGCTTGGGTGGGAGAGAGCGGAAACCGTAACCGTAAACCGTTGCAACGTTTAAGAAATGTGCCTCCCGTCTTGGGAAGAGTTATTAAAAATGTATATATGTTAATTTCCAAATGTTATCTTTTTCAGAAAAATAAAACCGGTGTAGGACGGCAGCCCGCGGACGGTCTGCATTTTGCTAAGGGGGAATGTGACGCCCTGGGCAAGCCAGGGGTCACAGGTCACAACACCACCACACCCCACACTCCAGGTAGGCACATCACAGCTAAACTACAAATCCTTGTTGCCTTCCTCCAGAGGCTGGTGATTCACACCAGGGGGTGGGCCAGGCGGTTGGCTCCGCCCACCAAGGAGATCACAGCTCTGGAGGCGGGAAGTACCAGGCAGAGTAGCCCGGGGAGGGCAAGAGTAAACAACAGAGCTTGAGTGAGGAGCTAAGTGAAGGAGAAAAGTGGAAAAGGAGGAAAGCAAGTGAGGTGACAAGAAGGAAGGAAAGCCTGAAGGGTCCAGCTTTGTGTAGGGCCAGAACAGCAAGGTCAGCGATGGCGGTGACTGTCTGGAGGGGGACCGTTTGGAAGTTCCTGGAAGGACCCCGTTGGCTGTGTGCCCGGTGGTCTGGAGCAGTGTTCCGAAGGACAGTCAGCACCAGGGCAGGGGCCTCTCGGACCCCAGCAAGGCTAGGAGTCGCCATATTTGCCGAATCCGTCAGTGAAGGGGACGTAGATCCCCCAGCAACCAAGTCCCGATTGAAGGCAACAGCTCAACCTGAAGCAGAGAGACACTGCCACCGCCAAGGCACCAGTTTCTGAGGGCCAGCGCCTGCGGGCAAAGAGTAGAGCTCCCCCGGTCCAGCTTGAAGCCGGGGAGCGGGTAACCGGAGGGAATCCACCGCTACCACAAGTCAACCATAGGTGCAAGGAAGAGGGACATCACCGTCACCTACCGGGAGAGCAGGTGCAGCCGTCTGTGGGACCGTCCTACCAGCCGTTTGGTTTACCGTACAAACTGTGTCCGTGTCTCAGGCTGAGTGAGTACCACAGTGCCGCAAGGCACAGCGCTGCCCCCGCGTCCCTGCGCTCACCAGGCCCCGCACCTCACAAACCATCACCGGGCCCCGGGATCACCAACCCCTGCCCACGGAGGGGCAACACAACACCTGGCTGCTCCGCATCACCATCCCCGGGACCCCCGCATTGAGCAGCGGTGGTGAAATCACCACAACCGTGGGTGGCGTCACGAACTATAACAATCCCCGCACCCAACAAACCCCTTTCACTCACGGGCGAGGAGTGCCGCTCGAGAAACCCCCGGGATCCGGCCTACGGCTCGAGCCACCACTGAGCAGCGGCCGCCGGACCCGAGCAGAAGGGGGCGAGCGTAGTGTGCTGATGTGAAGCCCCGAGAACGCTGTGTCGGTGCATTACCTTCAGGGACTCCACTCTGCTGGATCCTGTCACAGGTAGGAAATCTTCTATTTGTCGTGACGCCACTCTCAGAATTGCGGTCAGTGGTGACCGCCACTGCAGATTAAGGGATGCCTGGGGCTGATGGTGGGTGCAGTTAGTTGTAATAGCCTCCTGAGAGTGAGGCAAGCCCCAGGGCCCTGTGTAGGTGTGTAGAACCACAAGGCGCAGAATAACTCCACACAAGCAGGATGTCTTTCAGGGGTTTTACTCACAGTTGATGGCAGGGTGAGTAACCCGGGCGTAGCTGGGATGAACCAGGCTGGAACCAGGTATCCTTCAGGCTGACTTCTGATGGTGACTACCAACTCGCCTTCCTTAGCCCTTGGTGGTTTGGGGTAACCCCGACTTTTAGTCCCTATGGGGGTCACCCAGGGAAGTTGCTGAAGCCTCTCTCCCCTTCGTTTGCCGTTTGCTTGTTGCCTGGGCCAGATCACTCCAGCTGCTTGCCTCCTGTGAACTATGGGCCCTAACTGTGGCTACGTGGCTGCGGCTTTTAGGTGTTGTGGTGTGGGCTTTGAGGGCCCCACACCGGCAGGTTTAGCAAGGAAAGGTGGATCTATCCCCGCTCCGGGATCTGCCGCCCGTTTGGGCCTGGTACTCCCTAGCAGTCTCCTTACTTCCCACTCTGTGCTCTCTCTTTAGCTGGAGACGGGTTTCGGGTAGCACTCCTAGGTGACCGTTCTCCCCCGTCGGTAGCCACTGCGCGGGCGCTGTCAGACTGCAACAGCCCCAGGGGTAGGGGTCAGCTCCTCTCCGAGCTCCCTGGACTCTGCACTGAACCGGCTCACTGCTCCTCCTCTCCTGTTCTTGCCTACGCCACCTAGCAACCAGGCTCTCTTACCACACCCCTTGAGAGGAGATGGAGGCTTTTGGCCCCCTCCACTATTCCAGTGAAGGTGAAGGCTTTTCCCCCTCCTGGGATCCCCAGGGGTCCTCTCATAGGTACATGTGTGAGACCTGATCACTATGCGCCTGTGTAGTCACACCTCGGTCAGCCTTCTGGATTACCTGTATTGTACTGTCCCCAGCATGGGTGCAGTACTCAGTGGTGCCTGACCAGGTCAGGGGCGCCACACTGACACCCTCCTCCCCGCCCGCGACACAGTCATGGCTGGGGATGGAGGGGGCAGAGAGCGTGAAGGTCCTAGTCATGGCTGGTGATGGAGGGGGCAGAGAGCGTGAAGGTCCTAGTCATGGCTGGTGATGGATTCAATTGTCACTATTCAATGAAGCCACAAAGGAGAGCGAGCGCTGCCGCCCATTATAACTCCTGCATTTATCACACGAAGGCGCCACCTTCACTGCTAATGTTAGGAATAATCTATAACAAGGTCATGGAGAAATGTCCTAATGGGTTTCATGGAATTATAGGAGATTAAGGGTTAAGCGTAGAGATTTAGTAATATGCACAATATGGATAAAGGTCATGCTTCCAACAACTTCATTCACTAATTCCATTTTTTCTCTCAATCCCATCTTCCGCAGTGTATAACATCCGGCCCATCACCCCCCCCCGGTGTATAACAGCCGGCCCATCACCCCCCCCCCCCCCTCACCCGGTGTATAACATCCGGCCCCATCACCCCACCCCGGTGTATAACATCCGGCCCATCACCCCCCCAGTGTATAACTTTCGGCCCATCACCCTCTCGGTGTACAGTGCCTTGCGAAAGTATTCGTCCTCTTGAATTTTTCAACCTTTTCCCACATTTCGGGCTTCAAACATAAAGGTAAAAAATTTAAATTTTATGGTGAAGAATCAACAACAAGTGGACACAATTGTGAAGGTGAACAATATTTATTGCTTATGTTAAATTTTTGTAAAAAATAAATAACTAAAAATTGTGGGGTGCAATATTATTCATCCCCTTTAGGCGGGCTTTGCACGCTGCGACATTAGTAACAATGTGTTACCGATGCTGCAGCGATAGTCCCGCCCCCGTCGCACGTGCAATATCTAGTGAAAGCTGCCGTAGCGATTATTATCGCTACGGCAGCTTCACACGCACATACCTGCCGTGCGACGTCCCTCTGGCCGGCGACCCGCCTCCTTCCTAAGGGGGCGGGTCGTGCGGCGTCACAGCGACGTCACACGGCAGGCGGCCAATTGAAGTGGAGGGGCGGAGATGAGCAGGATGTAAACATCCCGCCCACCTCCGTCCTTCCGTATAGCAGCCGGGCGGCAGGTAAGGTGAAGTTCCTCGCTCCTGCGGCTTCATACACAGCGATGTGTGCTGCCGCAGGAGCGAGGAATAACATCGCACCTGTCGCTGCACCGGCATTATGGAAATGTCGGAGGCTGCAGCGATGATACGATAACGACGCTTTTGCGCTCGTTCATCGTATCAAAAAGGATTTGCACGTTGCGATATCGACTGCGACGCCGGATGTGCGTCACTTTCGATTTGACCCCATCGACATCGCACGTGCAATGTCGCAACGTGCAAAGCCGCCCTTACTTTCAGTGCAGAAACTCCCTCCAGAAGGTGATTGTGGATCTGTGAATGTTGTCAATGTTGTCCTAAATGACTGATGATGATAAATATAATCCCCTGTGTGTAATCAAGTCTCCGTATAATGCCCCTGCTCTGTGATAGTCTCATGTTCTGTGTAAAGCGCAGAAAGCATCATGAAGACCAAGGAACACAACAGGCAGATCCAGGATACTGTTGTGGAGAAGTTTAAAGCCAGATTTGGTTGAAAAAGGATTTCCAAAACTTTAAACATCCCAAGAAGCACTGTGCAAGTGAGCATATTGAAATGGAAGGAGGATCATACCACTGCAAATCTACCAAGACCCGGCCGTCCATCCAAACCTTAATCTCAAACAAGGAGAAGACTGATCAGAGATGCAGCCAAGAGGCCCATGATCCCTCTGGATGATCTGCAGAGATCTACAGCTGAGGTGGGAGAGTCTGTCCATAGCACAACAATCAGTCATACACTGCACAAATCTGGCCGTTATGGAAGAGTGGCAAGAAGAAAGCCATTTCTCAAATATATCCATAAAAAGTGTTGTTTAAAGTTTGCCACAAGCCACCTGGAGACCCCAAACATGTGGAAGAAGGGGCTCTGCTCAGATGAAACCAAAATCAAACTATTTTGGAACAATTCGTTTGGCGTAACAGCAACACAGCTCATCACCCTGAACACACCATCCCCACTGTCAAACATGGTGGAGGCAGCATCATGGATTGGGCCTGCTTTTCTTCAGCAGGGACAGGGAAGATGGTTAAAATTGATGGGAAGATTTATGGAGCCAAATACAGGACCATTCTTGAAGAAAACCTGTTGGAGTCTGCAAAAGACCTGAGACTGGGACGGAGATTTGTCTTCCAACAAGACAATGATCCCAAACAAAGCAAAATCTACAATGGAATGATTCACAAATAAACGTATCCAGGTGTTAGGCGGGCTTTGCACACTACGACATGGCAGGTGCGATGTCGGTGGGTCATGTCGAAAGTGACGCACTTCCTGCGTTGCTCTCGACATCGTAGTGTGTAAATCCTAGATGATACGATTAACGAGCACAAAAGCGTCGTAATCGTATCATCGGTGCAGCGTCGGCAAATTCCATAATTACGCTGCTGCGACGGTCCGATGTTGTTCCTCGTTCCTGCGGCAGCACACATCGCTGTGTGTGAAGTCGCAGGAGCGAGGAACATCTCCTACCTGCGTCACCGCGGCTCCCGTCGGCTATGCGGAAGGAAGGAGGTGGGCGGGATGTTTACATCCCGCTCATCTCCGCCCCTCCGCTCCTATTGGCCACCTGCCATGTGACGTCACAGTGACGCCGCACGACCCACCCCCTTAATAAGGAGGCGGTTCGCAGGCCAGAGCGATGTCACAGGACAGGTGAGTGCATGTGAAACAGCCGTAGCGATAATATTTGCTACGGCAGCTATCACAAGATATCACAGCTGCAACGGGGGCGGGGACTATCGCGCTCGGCATCGCAGCATCGGCTTGCGATGTCTTAGTGTGCAAAGTACCCCTTAGAAAGGCCAAGTCACAATCCAGATCTGAACCCAATCGAGAATCTGTGGAAAGAGCTGAAAACTGCTGTTCACAAACGCCTCCATCCAACCTCACTCAGCTCCAGCTGTTTACAAAGGAAGAATGGGCGAGAATTTCACCTCTCCATGTGCAAAACTGATAGACACATACCCCAAGAGACTGCAGCTGTAATCACAGCAAAAGGGGGCGCTGCAAAGGATTCACTTATAGGGGATGAATAATATTGCACGCCCCAATTTTCAGTAATTTATTTTTTATAAAAGTTTAAAATAAGCAATAAATTTCCTTCACCCTCATAATGGTGTCACTTGTTGTAGATTCTTCACCATAAAATTAACATTTTATCTTTATATTTGAAGCCTGAAATGTGTGAAAAGGTTGAAAAATTCAAGGGGCTGAATACTTTCGCAAGGCACTGTATAACATCCGGCCCCATCACTCCCCCGGTGTATAACATCCTACTCCTCACTGCCCAGGTGTAATCTGGCGCCCTGGACAAGCCAGGACGTCACAAGCACTACACCAACACACCCCACACCCCGGTCAGGCACACCAAAGTCAGACAAAAACCCTTGTTGCCTCCCTCCAGGGGCTGATGTTCACACCAGGGGGTGGGCCAGGCGGTTGCTCCCAGGAGCCAAAAATTGAGCTTGCACAACCACCGTATAAATCATCAACAGAAATTCTGCATATATTATATATCTTTATTACATCATAAGTACAAAAATAAAGTGCTGGTACCCACAGACATTTAAAATTTCCCTACCCCATAAAAACATCCATAAAACAAAAACTGGTGCAGTGTGGAACAATGATTATAATTATTGAAAGAAAATATTGCACATTTGAGAGCTCTGGGTATATTCATAATCAATCATATAGCATATCTGCTGGTCCAAATCCCTCCTTTAATGGTATAAAGTGCATAGTGCAAAGGAGGTATAGGGTGGCTGGCCCGGTAAACTTAAGGACACAAAAGGAACAGTATCATCACATGTCCGGAACACACATTCCATGCATATATACCTCTTCAGTGAAGTTTATAAAGAGAGCACCGGGATCGGTGTTTACAATCAGCCACCTATAGTCCAGCAATTAGAAATAAAGACAAAACCCAGAGATCAGACCACACTGCTCCCGCCCACCGAGGAGTTGACAGTCCTGGAGGCGGGAAAAACAGTTAGTTTTAGTTTAGTTTCAGATAGACTTGGAGAAGAGTGGAGAGAGGAAGTGAAGTAGCAGTAGAGCAATCTGAAGTTGGTCCGGGTGTGTGGCCTGGACAGTACAGCAAGGTTGGCAGACGGTGGTGACCGTCTGCAGGAGAGGCCGATCGGAGCCAACCGTAAGGACCGTGGACGGGCGGTGGCCCGGCGGTACCGGACCGGTACGCAAAGAGAAGCCAGCACTAACCGGCAGGGCTTACGGACCCCGACAAGGCTAGGAGTCGCCGTTGAAATTGTCAAATCCGTTAGCGAAGGGAACCTCCGGGGTTTCCCAGCAGCCAAGTCCCGACAGAAGGCAACAGTCCAACCGAGAGAGGGAAACACAGTCACCACCAAGGCTACAGTTCCCAGGGCCAGAGCCTGCGGGCAAAAGGGGCTCCTTCAGCAACCTTTAAAGCTGGGGAACGGGTTACCGGTGGGAACCCATTGGAACCGTTTACACTACACAGGTGCAGGGAAAGGCAGTCACCATCAACCTGCCGGGAGAAACAACACCGCGGCCGTCTGTGGGACCCGTCCATCCAGCCGTTTGTTTTACCGGAGACTCTGTGTACATCATTGGCTGAGTGAGTACCACCGTGCCGTGCGGCACAGCGCTGCCCCGCGACCCTGCACCGCACCAGGCCCCGTAACCCGCCTGCCATCCATCCCTACACCTCACCGGGTCCCGGGACAACCAACCCCCTACGCACGGAGGGGAGAAAACAACATCCGAACTGCTCCCTGTCACCGCTCCCGGGATCCCCGTCCAGAGCAGCGGTGGTGTCACAACTTCACCACAACCGTGGGTGGCGTCACGGACAATAAACCCCCAAAACCATTCCCCTTTTCACTCACGGGCGAGGAACGCCGCTCGAGTCCCCAGGATCCGGCCCACCGCTCGAGCCACCGCCGAGCAGCAGCAGCAGCAGCCGGACCCGAGCAGTGGGAGAGCGCAGCGTCCCCTCCTCCGCCCGCGACAACTTGGCGTCACGAACAGGATCTTACCGCTCTGCCATCTGGTAGAGGTGCGCCTTGTGACCGCCGGAGGTGTCCGGCCGAAAAATTTGTGAAGCCGCCATCTTGGGCGCGAAAAATCCCCGCTCAAGTGTCGCGGGCGGGGAGGAGGGTGTCAGCACACTACGCTCAACCCTTCTGCTCGGATCCGGCGGCTGCTGCTCAGTGGTGGCTCGAGCTGTGGGCCGGATCCCGGGGGTTTCTCGAGCGGCACTCCTCGCCCGTGAGTGAAAGGGGTTGTTTGGGTGTGGGGATTGTTTATTGTCCGTGACGCCACCCACGGTTGTGGTGATTGCACCACCGCTGCTCTGGATGGGGATCCCGGGGATGGTGATGCGGAGCAGCCAGGTGTTGTGTTGCCCCTCCGTGGGTAGGGGTTGGTGATCCCGGGGCCCGGTGATGGCTTGGGGGTTGCAGGGCCTGGTGGGCGCAGGGACGCGGGGGCAGCGCTGTGCCTTGCGGCACTGTGGTACTCACTCAGCCTGAGACGTTGACACAGTTTTTACGGTAAACCAAACGGCTGGTAAGACGGTCCCACGGACGGCTGCACTTGCTCTCCCGGTAGGTGACGGTGATGTCCCTTTTCCTAGCACCTTGGTGTACTTGTTGGTTGCGATGGGTCCCCACCGGTAACCCGCTCCCCGGCTTCAAGCTGGACCGGAGGAGCTCTACTCTTTGCCCGCAGGCGCTGGCCCTAAGAAACTGGTGCCTTGGCGGTGGCGGTGTCTCTCTTACACTGGCTGAGCTGTTGCCTTCAATCGGGACTTGGTTGTTGGGGGATCTACGTCCCCTTCACTGATGGATTCGGCAAATTACGGCGACTCCAAGCCTTGCCGGGGTCCGAGAGGCCCCTGCCCTGGTGCTGACTGTCCTTCGGAACACTGCTCCAGACCACCGGGCACACAGCCTACGGAGTCCTTCCAGGAACTTCCAAACGGTCCCCCTTCAGACAGTCACCGCCGTTGCTGACCTTGCTGACCTGCCCTGCACTCAGCTGGACTCTTCAGGCTTTGCACACTCTTTCTGTTCTGTCACCACTCTTGCTTTCCTCCTTTACTACTTTTCTTCCTTCACTTTCACTTCGCTCCGTACTTTAGCCCTGTCTGGGCTACTCCTCCACTCCTTCCACTTCCTCCTCCCTGACTAGACTCCGTTGTTTACTCAAGCTCGTCCCTGAGCTGACTGCCTGGTTTCTCCCGCCTCCAGAGCTGTGATCTCCTCGGTGGGCGAAGCCAACCGCCTGGCCCACCCCCTGGTGTGAATCATCAGTCTCTGGAGGAAGGCAACAAGGATTTTTGGTTAGCTTAGATGTTCCTACCTGGGATGTAGGGTGTGGTGGTGTGTGACCTGTGTCCCCTGGCTTGCCCAGGGCGACACATTCCCCCTTAGCAAAATGCAGACCGTCCGCGGGCTGCCGTCCAACACCGGTTTTATTTTTCTGTAAAAGATAACATGGTAAAATAACATATGTACATTATTAATAACTCTTCCCAAAACGAGAGGCACATTTCTTTAACGTTGCATAACGGTTTACGGTTACGGTTTTCGCTCTCTCCCACCCAAGCAACCTGGCCCTGATGCTGCCCCTAAAACCCAGGCAGCACCCCTTGACCCACAGTCCAGCACACGGTACCCGAGCGGGATCTGTCCTTCCCTCCAGAGGGTAGCCACCGGTTCCTTTGGTGGCTGGGCCCCAGCCTGCTCTGCTGAGGGCCCTCCCTCCAACCTGCCTCTCCGGAGGCGGCATTGCGGAAAACGGTAACGGCAAACAACATATTTACAAGCCACTTAACGTTTGTGGGTGCCCTGCAAGTTCACGGGCTTGTCCATGGATAGTTCCCATGCAAAATAACTTTTTAAACGGTCCCCACGGGGACAACGGTGCCGGCTCCTGCCGGTTGCAAATCACAAAGCAAATCAGGTTAAACTTCGGTAATCATCTTTTTCTTATCATCTTTCAACTTTTCAAACTTTTCAACAACAAACACTCTTTACATTCCCTGCCCCCTTGTACTCACAGAACGGTCTCCCTGTACCTAAGTGGAGGTCTACCTAGGTTGGAACGGGTGGACCTTCGGGGACCGGTGTCAGTGGTGCTAGACAGTGGGGTAGAGGGAACAATCGGCTCCTCCTCCCGGCTATAGTGTGGGGCAGGCGGGGGCGTAGGGGAGCTGGGTACAGGTTCATCCCTGGGCACTGGCACTGGTTCTGGCTCACGGTTAACCGCTTCCACTACTTCTTCATCCACGGGTTGTGGGAACAGTATCACTGGAAGAATCACCGCGCCGTTCTGTGTAGGCCAGTTTGCTGGGAAGTCACCCATTACCGTGTGGATTACCTCTGCTGCCTTCTCCGCTGGTGGAGGAACCGGTACTTCAGCCTCTGCCTTCAACGCTGGGGGGCACCTTTTTAGATGGTCCCGGGAAACTGTGGCCAGGGTGCCCCCTTGGTCACGACTGATCTGGTAGGCCTTCCCATCTTCCCATTCTGTGGGTTGTATGACGTAAGGGACTTGCTCCCACTGATCATCCAGCTTGTGGGCCTTCCTCTTCCGTTTCAACACTACATCTCCTGGCTGGAAAGGACCCGCGGACGCCTTCTGATTGAACCGGTGCTCCTGCTGTTCTCGACTTCGACTGAGGTTTTTCTCCACATACTCCTGGATTTGCCGGTATTGTGCTCTCCTCCGACTTTCCCACTCCGCCGTCGAAGGGAGTGCTTCTGGGGCCTCCAACCCCATCTCCAGGTCCACCGGCTGGCGGCCAGGCCGAGCCCTCATCAGATACGCTGGGGTGCACTTCGTCGAGCTAGAGGGGATATTATTGTACATGTCGACCAAGTCGGGTAACTTTTCCGGCCACAGGTTCCGTTCTTCCAGCGGTAGCATCTTGAGAAGCCCCAGGACCAAGTGGTTCATCTTCTCGCACATGCCGTTGGTTTGGGCGTGGTACGGAGTGGTCCGGATTTTCTTGCAGCCGTACAACTGGCAGAATTCGTGGAACACCTCTGCTTCAAAGGCCGGGCCTTGGTCAGTCAGCACCTTTTCGGGGTACCCATGAGGTCGGCAAAAATAAGCCTGGAACGCTCGAGCAGCAGTTCGACCAGTCAGGTCCTTAACGGGGACTACCACCATAAATCTTGAGTAGTGGTCTACAATTGTCAATGCGTAGGTGTACCCACTTCGGCTAGGGGTGAGCTTGACATGGTCTAGGGCGACCAACTCCAGCGGCTGATGGGTGACTATTGGATGTAAGGGTGCCCTCTGGCTAGTCTCGTCCTTTCTCCTCAGCGTACAAGGACCGCACTCTCGGCACCAGGCTTCCACTGATTCACGCATCCCACTCCAATAGAACCGCTCCCTCAACAGCATCTCCAGCTTCTTCCACCCGAAGTGGCCAGCACCATCATGGTATGCCCGCAGGACAGTAGCGACGTCAGCTTGAGGAATGACCAACTGGCATATTTTCTCATGGGTCTTCGGGTTGATCAGCTCACGGTACAGCCTCCCTTGGTGTAGGTAAAGCCATTTCCGTTCCTTCCAGCGTTGGGCTTCGGCTGGGGCGGCAGGGTCTATCCCCGTAGCACCTTGTTCCACCAGAGTCTTGACAAGGCGAACAGCCGGCGCTTGGTCCTGAGCTTCCTGCCACTCTTGACTGGGCCGTGGGTCCAGATCCACTCGTTGCTGATGTACTTGTACCCTCTCAGTAGGCGGCTGGTGAAACGCAGGCAACTCAATCTCCTCGAGGTCGTCGTCCTCGCACCCTTCTTCTGACAAATGGGGCATTCGGGAGAGTGCATCCGCATTTATGTTGACGCGACCGGCTCGGTACTTTATGGTGAAATCATAGTTGGCTAGCCGGGCTACCCACCGCTGCTCCAACGCGCCCAACTTGGCCGTGTTCAGGTGAGTCAGCGGATTGTTGTCCGTAAACGCGGTGAATGTTGCTGCCGCCAAGTAGTGGCGGAACCGCTCCGTGATAGCCCACACCAACGCCAATAGCTCGAGCTTGAAGGAGCTATAGTTTTCAGGGTTCCTTTCAGTTGGCCGGAGTTTTCGGCTAGCATAGGCAATCACCTTCTCCCTTCCATCCTGGACCTGGGATAGGACCGCTCCTAGCCCCACGTTACTAGCGTCCGTGTGGAGGATGAACGGGCGCCCATAATCAGGGTACGCCAGGACCTCTTCTCCGGTCAAGGCCGCCTTCAACTGACAAAAGGACTCTTCATGCTTGTCCTGCCACGACAGTGGGGCTCCAATGGGTCTACCACCTTTGGTCTGTCCCACGAGGAGGTCTTGCATGGGGGCAGCCATCTTCGTATACCCCTTTATGAAGCGCCGATAGTACCCCACCAGACCCAGAAACTGCCTTACTTCCCTTACTGTAGTTGGTCTCGGCCAGCTCTGGATGGCAGTAATCTTCTCAGGGTCGGGGGCGACACCATCCGCACTCACCACATGCCCTAGATACTGCACCCTGGGTTTCAGCAGGTGGCATTTAGAGGGCTTCAATTTCATCCCGTACTTGGCAAGGGACGCGAACACCTCGGCCAGGTGCTCCAGATGGGCCTCATACGTCCGGGAATAAACAATCACATCATCCAAGTACAGCAGGACGGTCTCGAAGTTTAAATGTCCCAAACAGCACTCCATCAGCCGTTGGAAGGTTCCGGGGGCATTGCACAGCCCAAACGGCATGCTATTGAATTCACAAAGCCCCATCGGGGTGGTGAAGGCGGTCTTCTCCCGGTCCTCTGGGGCCACGGCCACTTGTCAGTATCCGCTGGTGAGGTCAAGGGTCGAGAAGTAGTTTGCAGTTCTCAGTGCAGCCAAAGACTCTTCAATACGAGGTAATGGATAGGCGTCTTTATGGGTTATCTGGTTGATCTTCCGGTAGTCCACACACATCTGCATTGTACCATCCTTCTTCTTGACCAGTACCAACGGAGCGGCCCAGGGACTACAGCTGTCCCGAATAACCCCTGCCTCCTTCATATTCCTCAACATATCCTTGGCACACTGGTAATGTGCAGGGGGAATAGGTCTATACCTCTCTTTGATAGGGGGATGTTCACCGGTGGGGATGTGGTGTTGGACCCCCTTGATCTGCCCAAAGTCTAGGGGGTGCTTACTAAAAACCTGTTCATACTCCTGCACCACCCTGTATACCCCTGCCCTGTGATGTGTAGGGGTATCATCAGTGCCTACATGTAGCTGTTGATGCCACTCCTTTGTCTCCCCCTGGGGTGGGGAAGTGCCGGTGGTAGGTGGGAGTGTGGATGGACTGGCTTCATGGATAGTGTGAGGGTCCAGGGTGAGCAGCTTGGCAATGGTGGCATACCGGGGAAGCCTGACTTCTTCCTCTCCACAGTTCAGCACCCTCACAGGCACTCTCCCTTTCTTCACATCCACCACCCCTCGGGCGGCCATTACAGTGGGCCAGTGCTCGGAAGGCATGGGCTCCATCATCGCAGGGTAGTCACGCCCCTGAGGCCCTACTGCTGCCCTACACCAGATCATCATCTCACTCCTAGGGGGCACAGTCAATGGAGCAACATCCATCACTCTCACTCCACCAATCTCCCCTCCTGTTGAGCTTACATGCTGGCGGTACATCAGGGCTCGGATCTCACGCTGCACAGCCCTCTGCCGGCTCCCTGCCGCTGTGGCGGCTAGCTGTTGTAATAGGGTTAACACATCAGCCATGCAGTGCTCCATCACATTGGTTCCCAGCACTATTTTCGGGTTATGATCACTGGGCTCATTCATGATCACAATCATACCCTGGTGTTGCAGTTCGGCTTGCCCCACTGTCATAGCCACTTGTTTATACCCCACCTGGGTCAATGGGAGTCCATTAGCGGCAATCAATGTTATACTATTGTCTGGGGGCGCCAGTTCGTCTACGGCCCAATACCGCTGGTACAACGTGTACGGTATGGTAGTTACCTGTGATCCAGTGTCCAAGAGAGCCATCACTGGTATGCCGTCCACAGCCACGGGGATGATAGGGCGGGCCCCGATATATCGGTCCCGCCAGTCCGGGGGGCCACGATGTTCTACTCCTGAGGATTGGCCCGGGGCCCCAGGGGTTGCTCGTTTAACGGGCACTGTCGGTAGTAATGACCCGGCTTACGGCACTTGTAGCAGATTGGGGGTTTGCTCCGCGGGTTGTTAGCACTTTTCCGCTGCATCCAGGGAACATCCTCGGGACTGTCAGCAAGCTGTATCTGCGCCGGAGGCTGAGATCTGGTCAGAGGTTGTAGTGCAGCCAGGATTTTGGCAAGGTCTCCGTCCATGCGACGGACCTGGGCTGCCAGTTCTTCCACTGTGCTGCTCGGGGCTGCAGGTGTTGGAGAGGTTGATTTGGCTGAGGCCGCCACAACGGGAGCCGTCTCGACGGGCCACGGGGCGGATTCCAGAATTTCGGTTGCTGGGGGCTGTAGTGCTTTAATGGCCCGCTCCTTTAACACAGCAAAGTCCACATCAGGGTGTTCCAGGGCCCACAGCCGGAGTTGTTTACGATCCTCAGGGGACCTCATCCCCTGCGCAAATTGCTCCACTAACATCTTGTTGCTATCCGCCTCATTAATAGGGTTCACCCGCTTCAGCGTGTGGAGGGCGGTCTGCAGACGTAGAGCATAGTCCCGAATGCTATCCCCAGCTCGTTGCCGGCACTGGTAAAACTGCATCCTCAGCTCAGCTTCAGTCCGGGTCTCGAAGGCAGTCTGTAGCTTCTCAAAGATGGTGGCTACAGAGAGCCGGTCCCCCTCGGCCCAGGTCTCCGCTTCCTGCTTCCGCACCGGTTAACTGGCCTAGCACTATCGCTGCACGTTGCTTATCAGTCAGGGGGTACAGCTCTAGCAACGGGTTAAGCTTTTTCCGGAAGGCCTGTAGGGCATCCGGTTTCCCGTCATACTGCGGTAGCCAGGCAGCTCCGGGCGCATAGGGCAAGGAGAACGGCATGACCTGAGCGAGCGCGGGGGCCGCGGCACCTCCCGCCGGTACGGCCGGGACCTGGGCAGGTCCATTCCCATCCGCGGGTGCCGCTGCGGCTGCGACCACCGCTCCTCCAGCGGCTCCGTCAGGCGCAGACATCTTGTTTCCGTCCCCCTTAGCTCTTTCCGGCCCCTCCTCTCTCGGGGCGGGGTTTTGGCCTTCGCGCCTCTACTGCTCGAGAAGACGCTCGAGCGGGAACTTTTCGCGCCAAAGATGGCGGCTTCTGAAATTTTTCTGCCGGATACCTCCAGCGGTAACAAGGCGCACCTCTACCAAACGGCAGAGCGGTAAGATCCTGTTCGTGACGCCAAGTTGTCGCGGGCGGGGAGGAGGGTGTCAGCACACTACGCTCAACCCTTCTGCTCGGGTCCGGCGGCTGCTGCTCAGTGGTGGCTCGAGCTGTGGGCCGGATCCCGGGGGTTTCTCGAGCGGCACTCCTCGCCCGTGAGTGAAAGGGGTTGTTTGGGTGTGAGGATTGTTTATTGTCCGTGACGCCACCCACGGTTGTGGTGATTGCACCACCGCTGCTCTGGATGGGGATCCCGGGGATGGTGATGCGGAGCAGCCAGGTGTTGTGTTGCCCCTCCGTGGGTAGGGGTTGGTGATCCCGGGGCCCGGTGATGGCTTGGGGGTTGCAGGGCCTGGTGGGCGCAGGGACGCGGGGGCAGCGCTGTGCCTTGCGGCACTGTGGTACTCACTCAGCCTGAGACGTTGACACAGTTTTTACGGTAAACCAAACGGCTGGTAAGACGGTCCCACGGACGGCTGCACTTGCTCTCCCGGTAGGTGACGGTGATGTCCCTTTTCCTAGCACCTTGGTGTACTTGTTGGTTGCGATGGGTCCCCACCGGTAACCCGCTCCCCGGCTTCAAGCTGGACCGGAGGAGCTCTACTCTTTGCCCGCAGGCGCTGGCCCTGAGAAACTGGTGCCTTGGCGGTGGCGGTGTCTCTCTTACACTGGCTGGGCTGTTGCCTTCAATCGGGACTTGGTTGTTGGGGGATCTACGTCCCCTTCACTGACGGATTCGGCAAATTATGGCGACTCCAAACCTTGCCGGGGTCCGAGAGGCCCCTGCCCTGGTGCTGACTGTCCTTCGGAACACTGCTCCAGACCACCGGGCACACAGCCTACGGAGTCCTTCCAGGAACTTCCAAATGGTCCCCCTTCAGACAGTCACCGCCGTTGCTGACCTTGCTGACCTGCCCTGCACTCAGCTGGACTCTTCAGGCTTTGCACACTCTTTCTGTTCTGTCACCACTCTTGCTTTCCTCCTTTACTAATTTTCTTCCTTCACTTTCACTTAGCGCCGTACTTTAGCCCTGTCTGGGCTACTCCTCCACTCCTTCCACTTCCTCCTCCCTGACTAGACTCCGTTGTTTACTCAAGCTCGTCCCTGAGCTGACTGCCTGGTTTCTCCCGCCTCCAGAGCTGTGATCTCCTCGGTGGGCGGAGCCAACCGCCTGGCCCACTCCCTGGTGTGAATCATCAGTCTCTGGAGGAAGGCAACAAGGATTTTTGGTTAGCTTAGATGTTCCTACCTGGGATGTAGGGTGTGGTGGTGTGTGACCTGTGTCCCCTGGCTTGCCCAGGGCGACACACAAGCGCCTGCTCGAGCAGTGGAGGCGCGAAAGCCGATACCCCGCCCCTGTAGAGGAGGAGCCGGAAAAAGACTAAGGGGGACTAGGATACTAGATGCCGTAAAGAGGACCCAAGACAGGGTACTAAGAAGGAAGCTGAGAAAAGGGGAGCAAAACTTCTTTCCTGCATGCTGACCAATGCAAGAAGCCTGACCAATAAGATGGAGGAACTGGAGCTGGTAATGTATGAGGAGAAATACGACATAGTAGGAATAACTGAGACATGGTTAGATGATAGTTATGACTGGGCGGCTAACCTGCAAGGATATGAATTGTTTAGGAGGGATCGTAAAAAAAGGAAAGGGGGTGGAGTCTGTCTAT
This sequence comes from Anomaloglossus baeobatrachus, assembly GCF_048569485.1. Lineage (NCBI taxonomy): Eukaryota > Metazoa > Chordata > Amphibia > Anura > Aromobatidae > Anomaloglossus > Anomaloglossus baeobatrachus. The sequence continues at coordinate 798,108,949 of NC_134354.1, forward strand.
ATATAAAGTCCAGTTTAAAGCCCAGACTAAGAGAAGATATTCAAGAGGGAAATGAAGAGGTGGAATCTCTATGGGTGGAGATACAAGGAGGGAAAACTAATAAAATACTCATAGGGGTTTGTTATAAGCCACCAAATATAACAGAAACCACTGAAAATGTATTATTGAAACAAATAGACAAAGCAGCAAATCACAATGAGGTGATTATTATGGGGGACTTCAATTACCCCGATATAGACTGGGAAACTGAAACCTGTGTATCTCAGAAAGGAAACCGGTTTCTGTCAGTAACTAAGGATAATTATCTGTCCCAACTTGTGCCGGGCCCAACTAGAGGGACAGCCCTTCTGGAGGCCGGATAGAGGGACAGCCCTTCTGGAGGCCGGATAGAGGGGCAGCCCTTCTGGACTTAATTTTAAGCAACAGGCCAGATAGAATAACAGACGTACGAGTGGATGGGCACCTAGGGAATAGTGACCACAATATAATACAATTCCACTTGTCCTTTAGTAAGGTGCCTTGGAGGGGGGTTACAAAAACGCTGAATTTCAGGAAAGCAAAGTTTGATCAACTTAGAGAAGACCTTCGCCAAATTGATTGGGACAATGTCCTCAAAAATGGGAGCACAGAAAATAAGTGGGAAATTTTTAAATCGGTATTAAACACCCACTGCGAGCTAGCCATACCATACAGAAATAAAAGGGCTAGGAACAGGAGAAAACCAATGTGGCTTAATAAGGATGTAAAAGGGGCAATGAATAATAAGAAAAAGGAATTTAAAAAGCTAAAACAAGAAGGCAGCGAGGAAGCATTAAAAATATATAGAGAAAAAAATAAAATATGTAAAAAACAAATATATTTAGCAAAAGTAGAAACTGAGAGACTCATTGCTAAGGAAAGCAAAACAAATCCCAAACTATTCTTTAATTATATAAACAGAAAAAAGATTAAAATTGATGGTGTTGGCCCTTTAAAGAATAATGAGGGTAAAATCATAGAAAGCGATGTGGGAAAAGCAAATGTTTTAAATACTTTTTTCTCAACTGTGTTCACACAGGAAAAGCATATGCCAGGGGAAATGCAGAGTGATCATGTAAATGCCCCATTAAGTATGACCTGCCTAACCCAGGAAGAAGTGCAGAACCGACTTAGTAACATTAAAATTGACAAATCACCAGGCCCTGATGGCATTCACCCTCGGGTATTAAGGGAGTTAAGTAATGTGATAGACAGGCCTCTATTCCTTTTATTTAAAGACTCTATAGAAACTTGGTCTGTTCCACTGGATTGGCGGCTAGCAAATGTGGTACCAATATTCAAAAAAGGGTGCAAAAGGGAACCTGGAAACTATAGGCCGGTAAGCTTAACATCTGTTGTGGGTAAAATGTTTGAAGGGTTTTTAAGGGATACTATTATGGAATGTCTCAATGTTAATAACTGTTTAACTCCATATCAACATGGATTTATGAAGGATCGCTCCTGTCAAACTAACCTGATCAGCTTCTATGAGGATGTAAGCTCTCACATGGACCGAGGAGAATCATTGGATGTCATTTATCTCGACTTCGGTAAAGCATTTGACACTGTCCCACATAAAAGACTGCTAAGTAAAATGAGAAAGCTTGGGCTCGGGGAAAATGTGTGTAGATGGGTAGGTAGCTGGCTTAGTGGTAGAAAACAAAGAGTGGTTATTAATGGTGCATACTCAGATTGGGCCAGGGTTACTAGTGGGGTGCCACAGGGGTCTGTATTGGGCCCCCTACTATTTAATATATTTATTAATGATCTGGTGGATGGTTTACAGAGTAAAATATCAGTATTTGCAGATGATACAAAACTATGTAAGGTAGTTAACACAAAGGAGGACAGTTTGCAACTACAGATGGACTTGAGTAAATTGGAGAATTGGGCTGAAAAATGGCAAATGAGGTTTAACACAGATAAGTGTAAGGTTATGCACATGGGAAGGAGAAACAGATGCTACGATTACTTACTAAATGGGAAACTGCTGGGGAAATCAGACATGGAAAAAGACTTAGGCATCTTAGTGAATAAGAATCTAAATTGGAGTGCCCAGTGTCAGGCAGCAGCCACCAAAGCAAATAGGGTGATGGGATGCATTAGAAGAGGTCTGGGGGCACGAGATGAAAACATCATTCTCCCTCTGTACAAATCACTAGTCAGACCACACTTGGAGTATTGTGTGCAATTTTGGGCGCCGGTGCTGAAGAAAGACATTACTGAACTTGAAAGGGTTCAGAGGCGGGCTACTAAAATAATAAATGGAATGGGTGCATTACAATACACGGAAAGGTTATCAAAATTAGGTCTATTTACTCTAGAAAAGAGAAGACTTAGGGGAGACCTAATAAATATGTACAAATATATCAGAGGGCCATATAGAGATCTCTCCCATGATCTGTTTGTACCAAGGACTATGACAAGAACAAGGGGGCATTCTTTTCGATTGGAGGAAAGAAAATTCCTACATCAGCATAGAAGAGGGTTCTTCACGGTAAGAGCAGTGAGGCTCTGGAACTCTCTTCCTGAGGAAGTGGTGATGGCCAACTCACTGAATGAATTTAAGAGAGGAATGGATGCATTTCTTGTTAGCAAAAGTATAGAAGGTTATAAATAGCATAATCTTACAGGTAGATAGAAGAGCGACCAAGATTATTAGAGGAATGGGTGGGCTGCAATACCAAGACAGGTTATTAAACTTGGGGTTAGTTAGTTAGGAAAAACAAAGGCTTAGGGGGATCTAATCACAATGTATAAATATATGAGGGGACAGTACAGAGACCTTTCCAAAGATCTCTTTACACCTAGGCCTGCGACTGGAACACGGGGGCATCCGCTACGTCTTGAGGAAAGAATGTTTAACCATAATCACAGATGAGGACTCTTTACTGTACGAGCAGTGAGACTATGGAGCTCTCTGCCGTATGATGTTGTATTGAGGGATTCACAAGTAAAATTTAAGCAGAGCCTGATCGCATTAATTGAAAAATATAATATTACCAGTTATGTATATTGGATTTTATGACAGGGTGTTGATCCAGGGAACTAGTCTGATTGCCGTATGTGGAGTCAGGAAGGAATTTTTTTCCCCATTGGAGCTTATTTGACACATTGGGGTTTTTTTGCCTTCCTCTGGATCAACATGTTAGGCTACGGGTTGAACTAGATGGACTTAGAGTCTCCCTTCAACCTTAAAAACTGTGAAACTGTGACTGATGGCGTCTGGCCGCATGTAGCCCGCGGCTATAAAAGCAGGGACGCCGGGACTCTGCAGCGATACTGGGTTCCTGGAAAGCCTTATTGCCGAAATGCATAGTTCAACTCCCAACGAGGAAGCCCCCGCGCCCGGCACGGCAGCGTGGCTGAGGGACCGGACCGCCCCGCTGAGTGACCGTCTGCAGGCCCACATGCAGCTCCTCCTGGAGGAGTGGGAGACCGACATGGCGGACGTGGTGGCTGCTATGTGGAGACGTGAGGTGGAGGAGGATTTGGAGGAACGGGTAAGAGACCCACGCCCCTGTATTCCCGAGGGTTCGGCCACTGCGGCTGAGGGGCCCGGCCTGCACCCGCTCACCCTGCCTTCTCCCCCGCTACCCGTGTTAGCTGCTGCCGCTCCGCCACTAGGCCCGCTACCCGTCCAACCGGTAGCGACACCCTGCCAATCCGCCCCGGCGGACCAACCGGCTGCAGATGCTCAGGGCTGCCCTGAGCCGCTCCTGTGGGAGCCGCCGAGACCGCGGCCCATTAACGAAGATGTATCGGAGGCCCCGGCCAGGATGGCACCAGGCGCTGTGCCCGAGCCCGGGACTGTGATGTGGATGAAGGCCAGAATAATTGAGTTCAACCGACGCCAGCAGAACCAGATATGCCGTATGATCGAGCAGTGGACCAATGAGGTGGAGATGCTGATTGCGACTGCCCCAATGTACGGGATGGGAACAGATGTGACGGAGCCGACAGGTGACTCACGTCCCTATGTCCTACCAGGACCGGCCACTGCGGCTGAGGGGCCCGGCCCAATCTCGACCCACGCATCGCTCTTACCATTACTTATGGGGCACCTCAGCGTGAACCCACCTGACCTGCTGCCCCGTGCTTCTACAGAAGGATCCGATGTGCTGGATGCTGAAGGCCTGGAGACTGCGGCAGCTGGCGGCAGCCCGCCTGGTGCAGGGAGGAAAGATAACGACTCTGGCCCCGGAGCCGAGCCCACCCCTGAACCCGAAGAGGTGAGTGAGCGTATCTGCTTCGAGGGGGAGCCGGTGGTTTATTACACCCCGCGCACCGTTGGGAACGGATACCGGGCACCCCTCTCACAGCAGGCCTGTCACTGCATGTTCGATATGTTGGTTGCAGAGGATGAGGCCACCTCCATCGAAGAATCGGAGTAAGGGCAGCGGAGTCCCATTGCAAGTTGTCCCTGTTGGGACCACCAGCTTTATGTTTTAAAAGTACTGTTTTTGAAAGTTGAAAGAATGATAAGTGAAAGAATGATTACCGAAGATGTCACCTGATTTGCAGCTTGATTGGAACCGATCGTTGCCGGCAACTCTTGTCCCCATGGGGACTGTTTGAAAACCAATGCGTAGAAACTGCTACGGACATGGCCGAGAACTGACAGGGCAACCACGAACTTGTGGTCTGTAAATAAAAATATGTTTAAGGCTTTTACCGTTACTGCCTCCGGAGAGGCTGATTTGGAGGATGGGCCTGGAGGAAAGGGATGGCCCAGGCCCGCCACTACCGCAACCGGTGGCGATCCTCCGGGGGTTTCAGGGGTTCCCCATGGACGTGGGTCCCCTGAAAAGGACAGAACCCGCTTGGGCAACTTGTGCTGGACTGGGGTCAAGGGGTGCTGCTGGGATCCGGCCCACCGCTTGAGCCACCGCCAAGCAGCGGCAGCAGCAGCCGGACCCGAGCAGTGGGAGAGCGCAGCGTCCCCTCCTCCGCCCGCGACATGTAACATCCAGCCCTTCTCCCCCCAATATGTAACCTATGGCCCCTCAGCCCCTGGGATATAATATCCAGCGCCCCTTCCCTGGTGTGTAACCTATGGCCCCTCACCTCCTGGGGTGTAACATCCAGCCCTTCTCCCCCCATCTTTTGTAGCCAGCTAGGGTAAAGCAGACGGCTGCAGCCTGCAGACCACAGCTGGCAGCTTCACCTTGGCTGGTAATCCAAAACAGAGGGCACCCCACGCTGTTATGAAGAACAGAATGTTCCCCATTGGCTGGGAGAGCAATGCAGTGACCTGAGCTAACATCAATAGCCCAGGTCGCTGCAGGGGATGCCGAGCGCTGCTGTCAGGAGCATAGATGAGATCATTACCTGCTGTGATCATCTCCTGTACTGCTGACGTCAGCGCTGTCCCTGCCTTCTATGCCCGCCGCGTTGTCAGCAGTATCGCGAGAGCATAGGGCATAGACAGCAGGGACCGCGGTGACGTCAGGAGGCACCTCCTGACAGCAGCGCTCGTCATCCCTACGGCTGCACGCACTGCAGGGTGTCAGTGTCTGCCTGCGCTGCAGCGTGACAAGCTGCTGACACTGTGGGCAGACACTGACACACTGCAGGGTGACAAGCTGCTGACACTGCGGGAAGACACTGACACACTGCAGGGTGACAAGCTGCTGACACTGCGGGCAGACACTGACACACTGCAGGGTGACAAGCTGCTGACACTGCGGGAAGACACTGACACACTGCAGGGTGACAAGCTGCTGACACTGCGGGCAGACACTGACACACTGCAGGGTGACAAGCTGGTGACACTGCGGGCAGACACTGACACACTGCAGGGTGACAAGCTGGTGACACTGCGGGCAGACACTGACACACTGCAGCGTGACAAGCTGCTGACACTGCGGGCAGACACTGACACACTGCAGCGTGACAAGCTGCTGACACTGCGGGCAGACACTGACACACTGCAGCGTGACAAGCTGCTGACACTGCGGGCAGACACTGACACACTGCAGCGTGACAAGCTGCTGACACTGCGGGCAGACACTGACACACTGCAGCGTGACAAGCTGCTGACACTGCGGGCAGACACTGACACACTGCAGCGTGACAAGCTGCTGACACTGCGGGCAGACACTGATACTGCTGTGCGTGCAGCGGCGGGGCTGCAGCGGGACACAGACTGCACGGGCACCTGGAGGTCACACGGAAGCGCTTCTGTGCGGCGTCCAGGGAGTGTGACGTCTGTGTTTACTCTGCTCCGCTTCCTCTTCCTGGCATAATGACATCACTTCCTGCAATAACGCAGGCAGCGATGAGCATTCCCGCAGGTAAATCGCGGCTATACCGGGGGTATACCGCACATCATTTGCTACCTGCGGAAAAGAAGTGACATGCACATTTTCTCAAGAAATTTTCTTAAGAAAATCTTCAGAAAGAATTTTCTTGAGAAAAATCCGCAGTGTGCGCACAGCTATTTTTTTTCCCATAGGTTTTGCTGGGAAATGTCTGCAGAAAGATTTCAAACATTTCTCAAGAAATTTCCGCAGCAAAACCGCGGGTAAATCCGCGGGTAAAAACGGCTAGTGCGCACAGGGCCTTAATGTAAGACATATTCCAAGATTGGAGAGAGAATCCCCCACCTCCGCACAGCTCGGCCAGGGCTCAACCCAATCCGGCAGTGCTGAAACTAATCTGCATTGGAGAACGCGGTCACAGCTGCAGAGTTGTGGAAAGATATCCGGGCCGAGTTTAAACAATGGCTGTCTCCACTGAACCTGGTAACGTGTGTGATAACAGTGCGAACCTGGTGGTGACACTGAAGGGGGAACCAGGTGATGGCCGGCATTGCTCCACTACCTTTTCTCACTCCACTGCTGTGCACGAGTTCCGCCCCGGCTGGGGGTGCGACTCTTACTTGCGCCTTCCATGGCTCGTCCACCACCCCATCACCGGTCACCGTCATAGACAACACACCAAAGACACAGTTTTTCTTGAACTCAAACTGTAAATTCTGTATTCCGCATACAAGCTTCCTGGAAGACATCTTCATAACACACATTTCAATCTTCATAATAACCTTCCTAGGACAGACATGCCACTTTCTCCTCCCTAGGACAGACATGCCACTTTCTCCTCCCTAGGACAGACATGCCACTTTCTCCTCCCTAGGACAGACATGCCACTTTCTCCTTCCTAGGACAGACATGCCACTTTCTCGTGTTACCGCTCTGCTGCCTCTGCTCAATGGACTAACCTTCTCTCTAGCCCTCGCTATGGACACTATTCCTCCTCCAGCAGCTGAATCTGACTCCTATGGTCCCCTTTCAGCCATGCCCATAGGACTCAATGGAGAATTCCTCCTGAGGCCTGGGAAAACCCTGATCCAGAGCTCGTGGTCCCAGGACCTCCTGTGCAGCACACTACTGCATCTTCACTACTCTGCACTGAACTGACCTCCTTTCCTTGCTCTGTCTGCAATGACAACCTTTACGCCGCCTCCTGTGCTCCGTCTTCCCGGTAACTGCTCTGCTGATCTTTCTGTGTTCCTATTCTATCCTATTAACTACTTAACTACCACTGTCCTCACTCCTGCAGCTTGGTCCCTAGTTATAACTAAAACATTCTATCTTAATATTCCTATGCCTGTTACTATAGTTTACTCCATATTGTCCTACTGAACAATTCTACACTTTACACATCATTAATACCATTTTCCTGTAATAAATGTGACGCCCTGGACTAGTCAGGTCGTCCCAGGTAGTCCCACACACACACACACCCCCTCCCTAAAAAGGTGACAGCAGCCAAACTTCAAAACCTTGTCACCACCCTCCAGGTTTGATGTCCACACCAGGGGGGTGGAGCCAGGCGGTTGGCTGCACCCACCGAGGAGTTCACAAGCCCGGAGGCGGGGAAAAAGCAATAGTTCTAGAGAGGAGTTCTTGAGAGTAATTCTAGAGAAGTCAAGTTCAAGGGCAGACCTGTGACCAGGCCTGCCAATAGTCTACTCAGGTGCCTGGGTTGGAGCCCAGTCACCTCTGGCAAGGAGGAAGACGGTGGTGGCCGCCTGCAGGAGCTGGGATTACAGCCGGTGGAACCATAGGGACCGGGGTCGGGTGGCCGAACCGGAGCACCAGGAGGGGTACTCAGACCCAGTACGAAGCCCAGAACCCACAGGGCTGAGTCAAATCAAATGATTGAGGACTGGATTTTAGGACCTTTCCCACAGAAGACCCGACTGAAGACAACAGCCCAACCATTAGGGTAAAGCCACCGCCAAGGCATAGAGACCCAAGGGCTAGCGTCTGCGGGCAAAGAGGGCTCTCCCAACACCCAGCAAGCCGGGGAGCAGACTACCGTTGCTTAGGCATAGGAGTCAAAACATTCACATAAAGAGGTGCAGGAGAAAGGCGGAAACCACCAACCTGTTAAGGGAGAAGCTGCAGCCGGCTGCGGGCACCGTTCATCACTCCGTTTGGTTTACCAGAGACTCCAGTGTGTCAGTGTGTTGTGTCATAGTGAGTACACCAGTGCCTTCCGGCCGCTCACAGCGCCGCACCGCCCCAGCACGCACCCATCCCCACGCCTCAGCACCTCCCTCGGACCCCCGGGACCATCACTCCCCTACCCACGGAGGGGTCAACACCAAGCTGCGCAACACCGTCCCTGGGAGGCCTAGTCAACGACAGCGGTGGTGTCCATCCATTCACCACAACCCGTGGGTGGCGTCACAAACTTATATCCCTTACAAACCACTGTGGCCCCGGCCGTGGAACTACCCACCGAAGTCCCTGTGTGTAGCGCCAACCCCTGTGCAGAGCGACGTGACCCTCGGGTCCGTGAGGAGCTCGAGCCACCCACCGTACGAGCACAGATCCGAGCGGTTCGGCAGCCGGCCCAGCCTGCGGGGCGGTACATAAACACCGTACATAAAGCATGTTACACTCTATATACATTCAGCATAAAGCACATATGCAGCACAGCACTGTACATTAGGGAAAACGCTATAATAGGAGGGAAACGAATCGGCCACCTTCTACACGCCTCCCTTCTGAAATTCGACAGTCCCTTGCCAGAGCTCCACTAGAAAAGTATACATTTATTAAAACACATTTGTCATAAACTTTCCAGTCCAATTGGTCATCCTAGTACCGGACGATAAAAAGAGAGTCCTTTATTCTATTGCGATTGTGCCGGGCAAAACATGCATCCAGGCACAGAGGGAAAACAGTAAACCCCCAAAACATAAAAAACCCCTCTTTTTCTCAACCGTTAATAAACACGTAACACCATTATTTGGATAAATTGGCCAAATCCGTCTGGTTTATTAACAAACATTACAAATAAATAAATAATCATTTATAAACAAATGCAAGGGCGGTTCTTGGAGCCCCAAAACCTGACGGACACCAAATATTGTTACCAAACCATCCGGCATATTTGCCCCTAGCCGCGACCACAAGCTCGGGGGCACCACCTTTGCCTAAAAACCTTGTCCCTAACCAACTCTCAGGAGACTCCACCCCTGGAGAGCCCTTCAAGTCCTCCAGGCAACTACCATACCAGAATAAACGAGGGGGGTGGTCCTCATCTATCCGATGTACCACCCCGACATTTCCACTGACTCCAAGAACCCCCCTCACCTCCGCCACCACAAGCATTACCTAACACCTCATAATGCGAGTCACCCCACCAAAACCAGTGCCCGCTCCACTTCTTCCTGAATGCTCATGTGTCGCCCGTGGATAAGGGGTACTCAGATCCGGGCCACGGGGTCACTTCTGTGGGTATCACGGTGGCGTGACCCGGTCTGTGATCCCAGGCTCCACAGTAAAAAGGGGATTGGGTAAGGGAGATTGTCCGTGACGCCACCCACGGTTGTGGTGATTTTGGTGACACCACCGCTGCTCTGTACGTGGATCCCGGGAGTGGTGACAGGGAGCAGCTTTGATGTTAGTTCTCCCCTCCGTGGGTAGGGGGTTGGTTGTCCCGGGGCCCGGTGATGGGGTAGGGATGGATGGCAGGCGGGCTACAGGTGCAGGGTCGCAGGGGCAGCGCTGTGCAGCACGGCACGGTGGTACTCACTCAGCCCAATGATGCACACAGAGTCTCTGCTGAAACAAACGGCTGGATGGACGGGTCCCACAGGCGGCTGCGGTGTTTTCCCCTGACCCCAGGTTGGCAATGTAAGTCCTTTCCTGCACCTCCCGTACGCTCCTCCTGCGCTCCGGTTTCCAGCTGGCTCCCCGATTCAGTACCGGTGGGCCACCGCCCAGCCCCGGCTACCTGCGGTTCCACAAACTGTCTGCCCGGCTCCTTGCAGACGGTTACTACCGTCTGCCTCACTCTCTGCTGCACGACGGCCCTAGGCTCCAACCTAGGCCCTAGTCTGCGTCTGCCTCTCTGCAGACCTCCTCTCTCTTCCTCTCCTAGACTTGTTTGCGCTTGTTTCCTGCCTCAGGCCAGCTAAACTCCTGGGTGGGCGTCTCCATCTCCTGACTCCGCCCACCTGGTATGTCTGTCTGAGCCCGAGGAAAGGAATCAAGTTTCACTGGGGATGTCTGCTGTTGAACTGCTGGGGGTGGGGGTGTGTGTGTGTTGTTACCTGTGGCCCCTGGCTTGTCCAGGGCGCCACATTCCCCCTTAGCAAAATGCAGACCGTCCATCACCGGTTTTATTTTTCTTTTAACTGCAAAAAGTAGAAAGGCATATCAAACATTAAAACACAAGCATTACTTTTTAACTTCCCATAACGGGATGCACATTACCCCAACGTTGCAACAACAATAAACACTTTTAATAATGGCAACGGAACGGGTCCTTTAGTCACCCACCCAAACAACCTGGCCCTGATGCTGCCCCTAAGAAATGGGCAGCACCCTTTGACCCCAGTCCAGAACCAGGCTGCCCAGATAGTTAACGGGATGGGTGCTTCGCTGCCGTTGCGGCCAGGCGGACTGCCGGAGCCGTCGTCATCTCCGTCGTGGCCGGGCGGACTGCCAGGGCCGTCGTCATCGGCGGTGCGGCTGGGATGGAAGCAGGGACCGGTGGCAGGGCGGTGACAAAGGTAAGATCTGGGCCCTCCCTCACAGGCGCTGCGAGCTCCGCTACCGGTGACAGAGGTAACGGGTCAGTCGGGGCGTTGGCCGCGGGCACGGGCGCTGAGGTTTCAGCGGTGCCGGACAGACGGGACATCTCGTGCAGCGGTGTTCCAGGAACCAAACACATGCAGAGTCCTGGTGTCCCTGCTTACACAGCCGCGGTTCACATGCGGCCGGACGCCATCCCGTCCCCCTTAGTCTCTTTTTGGCACTTCCTTCTTCAGGGGGCGGGGCTCCACTTTTGCGCCTTTCCTGCTCGGGGAAGACGCTCGAGCGGGAAATTTGTTGCGCCCAAGATGGCGGCTTTGCAAAATTTTCGGCCGGACACCTCCGGCGGTAAAAAGGCACACCTCTACCAAACGGCAGAGCGGTAGGATCCTGTTCGTGACGCCAAATGTGTCGCCCGTGGATAAGGGGTACTCAGATCCGGGCCACGGGGTCACTTCTGTGGGTATCACGGTGGCGTGACCCGGTCTGTGATCCCAGGCTCCACAGTAAAAAGGGGATTGGGTAAGGGAGATTGTCCGTGATGCCACCCATGGTTGTGGTGATTTTGGTGACATCACCGCTGCTCTGTATGTGGATCTCAGGAGTGGTGACAGGGAGCAGCTTTGATGTTAGTTCTCCCCTCCGTGGGTAAGGGGTTGGTTGTCCCGGGGCCCGGTGATGGGGTAGGGATGGATGGCAGGCAGGCTACAGGGCCTGGCGAGGTGCAGGGTCGCAGGGGCAGCGCTGTGCCGCACGGCACCGTGGTACTCACTCAGCCCAATGATGCACACAGAGTCTCTGCTGAAACAAACGGCTGGATAGACGGGTCCCACAGGCGGCTGCGGTGTTTTCCCCTGACCCCAGGTTGGTAATGTAAGTCCTTTCCTGCACCTCCCGTACGCTCCTCCTGCGCTCCGGTTTCCAGCTGGCTCCCCGATTCAGTACCGGTGGGCCACCGCCCAGCCCCGGCTACCTGCGGTTCCACCAACTGTCTGCCCGGCTCCTTGCAGACGGCCACTACCGTCTGCCTCACTCTCTGCTGCACGAGGGCCCTAGGCTCCAACCTAGGCCCCAGTCTGCGTCAGCCTCTCTGCAGACCTCCTCTCTCTTCCTCTCCTAGACTTGTCTGCGCTTGTTTCCTGCCTCAGGCCAGCTAAACTCCTGGGTGGGCGTCTCCATCTCCTGACTCCGCCCACCTGGTGTGTCTGTCTGAGCCGAGGAAAGGAATTAAGTTTCACTGGGGATGTCTGCTGTTGAACTGCTGGGGGTGGGGGTGTGTGTGTGTTGTTACCTGTGGCCGCTGGCTTGTCCAGGGCGCCACACTCAAGGCCCACAAAGCAATAACCACGGCAGTCAGGTGCACGCCATCTGGCCGCCAGAAATTTCCCTCCCCCTACTCCAAGTCCCTGTGCCGAACCACAACTCCTCCATTCCTGGCCACAAAGTTCCCAACCACCCTGTTGACCTTTATTCTAGTCTTGTCGATCCTCTCCAGTGATCGAGCCTCTCTCCATATCTTCCTGGGAACAATTTCCAACCAAACCACCCTCAGTTTAGGGCAAATTGACCAACGTCGAAGCAGATCATGCCGGATATCCCTGATCAACTCCCGACAGGGGCGGGCCCCCAAATCTTTTCCCCCGACATGCAACACCAGCATGTCGGGGGAGGGGGTGGATCTAACTGAGCGAAATGGTGAAAATCGACTAACACCTGCCGCCAGCGCATGCCCCACACCCTGATCCAACGTATGGTTACCTCGTCTTTGGACCAACCCAACTGCCGACCATTGCTCCGCACATCTGCTCTCAGTGCTCCCCAATAAACAAATGAATGGTGCAGGGGGTGTACCACTTATGAAAAGCAACAAAAAACAACGGGGGGGAAGGGAGGTTGTAATAACCAAAAACCTGACACACACCAATAATTCTACCCTTAAACTTTAAACAACATTGCCACATTCTTTTTTTTTTATTTTAAATATGCCATCAGACCAAAACGCCCCGACTTCTACAACAAGTGGGGGCGGACATACAGCCAGAACCTCCTCGACTCCCACCTGCCTATCCTCTTCTCTGTCTCCACCGGGAGCCCCCACCTGTCGCCCTCCGTAGCCGCACCAATGTGAAACGAGTGGCCAGGAAACTTGCCTTCCTCCAGGCCCAACCTCTCCAGGCATTTCTGAAAAACCGCGCCACAAACTGATACCGAAACAAAAACGATCCATCCTTATGCTTCAACAATGGGCCCGAGCGGTCAACCCCCAACTCTAAATATCGTTTAAAACAAGATACTGGGCACATCAAGTGTCACGGGCGGGGAGGACGCTGCGCTCACCACGCTTGGGTCCGGCGCTGCGGCGGCTGCTGCTCGGGGGCTCAAGCGGTGGGCAGGATCCGGGGACTCGAGCGGCGCTCCTCGCCCGTGAGTGAAAGGGGGTAGTTTGGGTTTGGGGAGTTGGTCCGTGACACCACCCACAGTTTGTGGTGAGGTTGGGACACCCCCGCTGCTCTGGACGGGGATCCCGTGAGCGATGACAGGGAGCATCTGAGATGTTTCTTTCCCCTCCGTGGGTAGAGGGATTTGGTGGTCCCGGGGTCCGGTGAGGTGACGGGGGAGGCAGGGTTGGTGAGGTGCAGGGTCGCGGGGGCAGCACGGTGCCGGACGGCACGGTGGTACTCACTCAGCCAATGATGGATACAGAGTCTCCGGTAAAACAAACGGCTGGATGGACGGGTCCCGCAGCCAGCTGCTGTGGTTGCCCCGGAAGGTTGGTGGTGGCTGCCTTTCCCTGCACCTGTTGTGTATCTTCGGTCCCGATGGCTTCCCACCGGTAACCCGCTCCCCAGCTTGGATATGTGCCGGAGGAGCCCCTTTTGCCCGCAGGCTCTGGCCCTGGGAATTATAGCCTTGGCGGTAGCTGTATTTCCCTTTCTCGGTTTGGACGGTTGCCTTCAGTCGGGTCTTTGCTGCTAGGAAACCCCGGAGGTTCCGGTCGCTAACGGATTTGACCGGTTTAACGGCGACTCCAAGCCTGGTCGGGGTCCGTAGGCCCTGCCGGTTTGTGCTGGCTTCTCTTTGCTCCCCGGTTCGGTACCGGCGGGCCACCACCCGTCCCCAGTCCTACGGTTCCGCGTCAATTGGCCTCTCCTGCAGACGGCCACCACCATCTGCCAACCTTGCTCTCGATGCCCGGGCCACGTACCCGGACACGGTCAGTTTGCTCCTCACTTGCCACTTCACTCCTGCTCCTTCACTCTCCCTAACTGTTCTCTTCCACTGCTACCCTCTAACTCACTTCCTTTCCCGCCTCCAGGACTGTGAACTCCTCGGTGGGTGGAGCCAACCGCCTGTCTCCACCCCACCTGGTGTGGACATCAGTCCCTGGAGGGAGGCAACAAGGATTTGTGTGTGACTGATGTGCCTATCTCGGGGTGTGGGGTGTGTTGTTGCAGTACCTGTGACGACCTGGCTTGTCCAGGGTGCCACACAAGGACCCCCTCAAAGCCCATAAAGTGACCTTTCTCCCGCGACCAAATTGATCCGTCTTAGACCGCCGGATCCAAAATTCAACAGAATCCCCTAGATCAACTGTGTCCTGTCCCAAAACACCCCCCCTCCCTGGATGACGCTGGAGACACCAATTCACCTATCCTTGTAGCTCCGAAGAATGCCCATGAAAATGCCAACCGAAACAGATCCATTTCAAAATATGAGACGCACACTTGCTCCAGCTGAGCTCCCAGCTCCTCTAGCAACTGGAATGACACCGACCTCCGACTATCCAGTCTTTGGAGCTTTTTCCTCAAGCCCCTCAAAGCTTGCCGAACCAAAAATTTTTTGTTATATCAATAACACCTCGAAACGTACAGCCAAACGCATCCCCCACCATGAACCGATTAACCCTAGAAAATGACCACTGATCCGAAGCCACCCTATACAACAAAGCAAGGCACCGAACAGAATACTCCTCAGACTCCCCTGCCCCAAAATCCTGCCTCCAATTTATCCATTCCTTCCAAGCTGCTTCATATGCAGCCCACATACACGGAGCTAATGACGCTCTGATCAACGAGCTCGCCTCTCGAACACCAAATCCAAGAGCTCCACCGGCCAGATGCTGCCGATGGACTCCGCTTCCTGCGCCAGGCTCCAAAAACGATCCCACTGCAAGCGAGAAAGGGAATCAGCAATAGAATTCTTGACCCTGGTACATGCACAGCCACAAACCACGCATTAAAGGCCCCGTCACACACAGAGATAAATCTTTGGCAGATCTGTGGTTGCAGTGAGATCATATTGTTCCATTTGTACACAGCCACAAACCTGGCACTGATTGTCCACAATTTCACTGCAACCACAGATCTGCCACAGATTTATCTGTGTGTGTGACAGGGCCTTTAGGCAAAGGCACCGCATCTCAAAGTACCGCAGAAGGTGGACAACCAGAGGAGACGCACCAGACAAGTTGTTAATTGCCATGACAACCGACATGTTATCACAGTGAACACGGATTTTCCTGTTGCTAAAGTGCTCTCCCCAAACAGACATCGCTACCACAATTAGAAAAAGCTCCAACAATGTCAAATGCCGCGTAAACTCTGCTTCATGCCATGACTTCGGCCACCCTACCACGTACCATCTACCTCCGAAGTAAGCTCCGAAGCTGAGTCTGTGAAGAGCTCACAATCAAAATCATCCACGACTTCAACAATCATTAGCGACCGGCCATTGTACTTCTCCAAAAAACTTCCCCAAGCGGCCAAATCCTCCCTAAGGTCCCAGGTCAGCCTTACATAATGCGTGGGGGAACGTGCCCCGGCTGTTGCCGACGCCAACCTAAGTGAAAAAAATGGCCCATGGGCATGATGCGACAAGCAAAATTCAGCTTGCCCAACAAAGACTGAAGGTGTTTCAACTGTATTTTTTTTAAGGCGACCAGCCGAACTCACCTCCTCACGCAAAGCTGAGATTTTCTCCACTGGCAGCCTGCACTCCATCTTCTCAGTATCAATAGTGATACCTAAAAAATTCAGACAAGTACATGGGCCTTCTGTCTTGTCCTGAGCCAAGGGAACCCAGGAACCGACCTGACAACTATTCTATGGTCCTCAACAATGTCTGACAAACTGCCGACTCGGCAGGCCCAATGAACAAAAAATCGTCAAGATAGTGAATCACCGACGAGAGCCGAGCCACGTAACACACTGCCCATTCTAAGAAAGAACTAAACGCTTCAAAATAAGCACAAGAAATGGAACACCCCATAGGCAAACAACGATCGACAAAATAGGAACCGTCCCCAAAACAACCCAACAGATGCATACTCTCTGGGTAAACAGGCAACAAACGGAATGCCTATTCGATATCCGTGTTTGCTAACAATGCTCCTCTACCACATCTCCGAACCCAGCTGACAGTGTCAAGGTCAGAAAGACGATGATGATGATGAGACTCAAAGGATCTCTCGATATCCGGCTGCTGTTTCTAATTAAAAATGTCATGTGTGCACACGAGAATGAAAAATAACTGCACAGCAAGTCAGTTACATCTATCTCCATGACTGGCTCTTAACCAAGTGTGTTTTTTATTGTTTGAAAGAAACTCTAGACCAAACAGTAAGGGGGTGTAAACAAAAGTTTTAGTCCAATCAGGTATCGTAGGTCAGGGCTTCATGACGTAGAGAGATCTGCATATTCTCCGTGGATTGGTCAGTCTAGGCTCCAGGAATTTCTTTGTCCATCTGTCTTGGGTGGAGAACAGGAAATAGCAACCATCTTTACAATTACATGTGGTGGTATATACTGTGTCTAAGGAAAATACACTGAATATGCAATATACATATATACATGTTAGTAAGAAACAAAAGCATTCACAAATATGTGTGTTAGTTCACATCTACTGAACTATATAACTGAGTCTATGAAATGGCTGAATTAAGTATTTTTGGATACTCAATTCTTTATCCTCAACAACAGCTGCGTCAAACGAGGTATAAACTACAGAACAGAGTTCCGGGTCAATGCCATCGTTCAGAGACAAACCTTTGGGGAACGATAAATGCTGAACGAGACGAAATTTGTTCGGCTCCTTCGTTGGGACAACCCCTAGCGGCGATACAACCAAATCCGGGATGGGGGGAAACGCAAATGGACCCGCTATCTGACCACAAGCAACCTCACCAAGGAGCTTTTTAGTCACCACCTCTGGGTGTTGACGCGTTGACAACAGATTCTTTAACTGAAACGGAACAACATGAGGAAGGGAAGGAATCCTAAAATCAAGACGAAAACCGTCCTCCAATAACACTGCTTTATCCTGCTTAGGGTATCTATTTAGATAAGGAGCCATCTCGTGAAGCCTCACCGGACTCCCCCCTTTTCCAGGATCTTCCCCTGACTTAGGCCTTCCATTCTTAAAGCAACGAGCCGCTCCGTGGGAGGAACCTCCACAACTGGAACACTGATGCTTAAAATTGCAGGAGCTTCAAAACTTGCACTGGCCATCATTAAACTGCCAGCACACCCCTGCCTTTGCTCAAACACTCCCTGCCTGGGTTCCCGCTCCCCCAACAGCATGTTGGCTGGCCGACCCGCCCCCCCCCCCATAAAGGGGCTTACTATAACTGGCTGGTGCCATGACTTTCAACCATAGCCCAATGTCTTTTTGATCCCATCGGATACTGGGCCGCACGGCTTTCCGCTGCCTGAATTGCTCATTGTACCCCAACCAAGTCTGACCGCCATAAATCCTATGAGCCTCCACTATAGCATCCATATAGCAGAAAAGCCCAGAACAATTATCTGGCACCTTTTTGCCAACAACGCTAGCTAGAATCGCATAAGCATGCAGCTAGTTAGGAAACGTCTGAGGGATCAGCCGCCACCTCCACTTTTCTTCCTCCTCCTTTTTGCTATCGTCCTTTTTCTTCTTATCTACATTAAACTTCTCCAAAGGAAGGAGGGAAAAGATCTCTAAATACTCATCCTTCCAAATATTTTCTTTCACTTCCTTCTTCAAATGCGCCCCCAGAGGGCCCTCAAAGCAAACGTACACCTCCACTCTGGCCCTATCATCCAAAATAATCCTGACCCCTTCCTTATCCTTCTCTGTCTGCACGGGTACCGCCACTCCATTCCCAGAAACCACCTCGCTCCCCGCCTGAATAACAGCCGTTGCTGCCACCACAGAACTCGGGACCCACGCCGGGACGGGAGACCTGACCAACCACCGACTCGCCCTATCCAGCCCTATCTAGCCGCACACCCACTAGCACGTTGCTGAGGCTACTGATATTGAACCCCGCGGCGCTCGGCCTCGCGACCCCGAGACCCCCCATGACGCCCTGAGCCTGACTAACACTTGCCCCCCGGGAAACTAAACTAGGTGAGGACGTACAAAACATAGAGGCACACTCACCAAGCTGCGTCAGTACATGAGACCCACCAGCCAAAACTCCTGATTCCAGATGTTGATCGCCTCCCGAATGGCCCAGCACTAAAGCCCCTTTGGCAGCTCGACCAGGGGGGATCTGGGAGCCCGCCATGCTCAAACCTGGTTGGAAGAACAGGGAGTGGACCGGATGTTGAGATGCAGACTGACTTGCCCTCGATGCCAACCGTGTCCGTGAAGGCGACCTGCTCCTCGAACACAACTTTGACCGAGAAGGCAACCTTCTCCCAGACTCAAGCTCTTGCCGTGTTGGCAAATATCTCCGCGGCGCTGACCTCTCTGACGGTGACCATCTCCTCCTCCCTGGACCGCAACATCCTCTCTGGCAATGACATCCTCAGCTGCAGTGACCCACTCCTGGCAGGAGACTCTGACCCGGCACGTGCCATCCTCCTGGAAGATGAACCCTGCACTGGCACCAAAGATGAGGTTCCTGGAAGGGATGTCCTCCAGATTTGAGGCCCAGGGGGCCCTGCAGCACTCACATGTCCACGCTGTCTAGGAGGAGCATCGCCAGGAAGGACCGCCACCATTTTGTTGTAGTCCTGAGCAGTAGAGACAGCTGAGCCGGTCACCTGACCCCTGGAGGGACTGCCCACCGCTGCAGGTCCTGACCGCCGAGCAGGATTCCTCCCTCGCCTGCTCCTGCGGGCAGACACAGCTGGAGTGTTCCTACGAGGAGGGTCTCCGGAGGGGCTCCTACGGTGCCGCTGAGGACCAGGAGTCGCATTAGGTGAGAACCGCTCCGGTGCCCTCGCCCTGTGCACACTCTGGAGTGGAGGGTGGTCAGCATCAGAAGCCGCTTCCTGGACCTCCCAGGATCTCCTGGGTCGCCATCCTGACCGCTACAGTGGTTCTCCTCGTCCAAAGAAGGGTGCAAAAATCAGCCACTAAGATGATGGCATCTGTGTTCTGGGATAAGGAGGGCGTGTTGCTAGTGGACTACCTTCAAAAGGGTTCCACCATCAATGCAAAGTATTACATTGAACATTTGGACCAATTGAAGGCAGCTCTGAAGGCCAAAAGGCGTGGCAAGCTGTCCAAAGGAATCTTGTTCCTGCAAGATAATGCCTCCGCTCACACTGCACAAACGACCATGGCAAAACTAGCAGAGCCAGCTGGTGACCACCCACCTTATTCACCAGATCTAGCTCCCTCCAACTATCATCTGTTTCCAAACCTGAAGAAACACTTCAAGGGTACTAAATTTCACACCATTTCTTATCCCATGGCTGCTACAGATGCCTGGTGTGAGGCACAACGGAAATCCTTCTTTTTGCTCGGCTTACAGAACTTGGAATACCGATGTAAGAAGTGTGATGTCATCAGTGGAGAGTATGTGGAAGAAATGGAAATTTCATCATCCTATCTCGTTTCTTTCTGGGTAAAGCCAAAGACTTATCAGCAGCCCCTCGTATAATCTATCGTGTCCTGAATTGACCACAATGAAAGAATATGTAGAGGCTGGATTTTTCTTTGTTGAAAATAAAAATGGAGGTCTCCATCACTGCTTTGATTTCCGTGAATTAAACAAAATGTCCTCCTTCATTTCATCCTCATCATCCTGATAAAGGCAGCAGATTTTATCAGTATTCTCTAGGTATATTTGTCCGTTCATCCTTCCTACAATTACAAGGTTGTCAGTGGTGTCTGCTGAAAATATTGACAATTTGCTGTTGTTAGTGTTTTGTGGAGATTTGCCTTATGGCCTCCAACCATGGTGTGCATTATGGTGTACAAAGAGTTCAGTTTTGGTCACATCTGACTAGATTATATTCTCCAGTATTTCCCAGACTTCTCTAAATGTTGTTAAATAAACTTTAAATGCTCTGCTTTATGTTAAGCAATGGAGTCTTACGTGGTGAGCGTGCATACATGAGTGTGCATACACGCCATTTCTATGAAACAATTGTACCAGCTGATTCCAGGTCTTTCTGCAGCCTCCACAGGTGTCCTTGGCTCTTAGACAACTCTTCTGATAATTCTTTTCACTCCTCTGAGTGAAAGCTTGGTCGTGGTTGGTTTATGGTGAAATGATGTTCCTTCTACTTCTGGATTATGGCTGCTACAGTGTTCACTGGAACCTCCAGTAATTTAGAAATGTCTCTATTAACCAATGCCATCAGTATGTTTTGCAACAATAAAGTCGTGGAGGTTTTGAGACAGCTCACTAGTTTTACCCATCATGAGATGTTTCTTGTGTGGCACCTTGGTAATGAGACACCTTATTATAGGCCATCAGTTGAACCAGATGATATTTTTCATTAAGTAATTACTGATAGATGTCAGGAGGTGTAATGACTTTCCAGGGCTTTTTACACCTCTTTCTTAATGTATTCAATATTTTTTCTCTGTGTCATTTCTCATTATTACACATCACATAATTTATAGATGTCTATGGTTTGATTTGTTTGCCATAGTGGATTGGATGGGCTGTTACTGATATCTAGTACAAAATTCAAGTCAATAGGAACTGTAGATATGTATTTGCTTAGTAAATTGGTGACGTGTTGAGTACTTTTTCATCCACTGTGTGTCTGCCCGTACTAGGTCCCCTCCTGGCTCTTCTGTGTGGGTGCAGTGATTGCAGTGCTCTCATCATTGTAGAATGATTGACATGTAATCCACCCAATCAGACATTAGCTGCTTATTGTGTCACCAGACTGATACTTTCCATCCATCTTTCATCACTTTGTTTCCGTATGGAAAGTCTCCAGGTTTCCGCAGAGCGCAGGATCTAGTGATTGCTGATGATTCCAGTCCTCACGTTATAAATAGATCATCACTTGTAATTTAGACTTGTCGTATTAGAGGCCGGTAAATCTTCATACATCGCCGGTGGATGTTGCGGCTTGTAAGCTTTAATCCCGAGCATCGTCAGACTTTCTGCAACAGTCCACCTTGTATTCTCTTTGTCGGTAGTTGGATAGGTTTTATTGTATCTGTATTTTTGGTATTTTACACCTTATTTTCCAGCTCTTATTATTGTTACACTGATTTTCTTCCTTTTTGTACATTACATCATTGTGACTTGAATATTAACCCATTTCGTCAAATATAACAAGTTCCATTATTAAAAAACACATAGAGAGATTTATTGAGTTCTTTGGCGGCAACAAATGGAATCCTCAGAGTCCGCGTGGCTTTGTTTCCCAGGTCCCCTGTGCAGGCGTCGCAGCCGGCCCTGGAATCCGCTGATATTACACGGCGGATGCTCATCATTCTCCCCAGCATCTGCAATCATTTTGTTTGTGCCTCTGGCTCTTAGTTCTTGGTGAGTTTTTTCTATGTAGAATTTCTCCGGACAGTGATACATAAATCTCTCCTTTTGTTGCTATTTCAGAAGTCTTTCATTGTAAGGACCGAGCGCCGCACAAAAGCCGCAGGGAGGGAGCTCGGACGCTTGGACTCCTTTTCTGTCTCTCTGTGAATCGACTTCTCAGAATGAATTTCCTTTTCTTTTTTGTGTATGTGGAGGATGCAGAAACGCATTGTTAGGTCCTGTCTGCCAGCGTGGATCTCATATTGGAGATTTCTTGAGTCTTTTTTGCTTTTCCTGTGAGAAGTTGGCACTTGCCAGTGTGAACAGCCGGAGCCTTTTTTCTGCTGACGTTCTCCCTTGAGCGTCCGCGCTGCTCTTTGTCGGCGTCTCTGCAGTGGATTTCGCTCCATTGTGCTCTTTGTAGTGTGAACATTGCTGTACGGTCAGATGAGGTTTAGGTTACATTCACAAAGTCCTTCACCTGAATTTCTGGACCCTTCCTTTAATGACGTCGTCTATATAATGATGCCATATTGTTATATGTTTTAGAATTATAACAAATCGTTTGCAAATCTATTTCTTGCTTTTACCAACGAAAAGACAGTTTGTAAAAGTTGAGGCCCAGAAGATGCCTGCTGCTGTTCAAAGGAGAAATAATTCCTTATAAGTATGAACTTAAAGGGACCCGATCAGGAGCCGAACGCTGGAATCGCACATCAGTGTGCCACAGACCATGAGTTATTTTACTCACTTATATGCCGCCATTAATTCAACAGCGCTGTACAGATGTGATCATCACTGTCCCCATTGGGGCTCACAATCATTATTATAGATGAGCAAACCTTTCAAAGTTCAGTTCACTGAGCGTTATACTACATTCACTGAACCAATCGCTGAACCGAACTCCAAACCTTTTCAAACCTTTCCAAATCCATTGGATTCAATGGGAGGCCAAACATAAGGCAGCAAAAACACTTTCAGGGGGTCAAAAGCTTCGAAAACAGTAAAGATACATTATAGAGAGCAGCACCACTGTTTTGGCATAGCCATTAGCTTCCTAGACTACTGACATCAGAAATATTGAGGTGGATAAGAGACAGGTATAGGTCTGGTGCTCCCACACCCCTGCCAGTACAGACAAAACACAACTTGGAGACTCATTTTGGAGTCTTGATATTTAAAAACATTGCTTGGAACCGGCCCTGGAACAAGGCCTGAACCAGCATTTCTACCTTCACCAGAAACCGCCAGATGAAATACAGGCAGAGGCCTCTCGCTCCCAGAACTATGGCACTATACCATCACTTAGTCTGTACAGTCTGGAACTGGGGTGGGAAAGTCATTGAACATCCACGACTTGTTCATCTTTATGAAAGTTAGGCAATGTACGCTTTCAGGGGACAGCTTGATGCGCTTATTTGTCAATATACTGCCAGCAGCACTAAAGATACGTTCTGAAAAAATGCTGGAGGCCGGGCAGGCAAAAACTTCCAAGGTGTGACTGGCGAGCTCAGGCCACTCTTCCATTTTGAAGACCAAAATTCAAAAGGGTCCAATTCCCCTTCATGGCATTGATATTGATCTCTATATACTTCTGGACCATCCTCTTCAGTCATTCACTATGTGTCAGACTTCTACTTTGTTCTGCTGGTGCATGCGATGGTGTAAAAAATGTGTGCCACAAATCACAGAAATTGCTTATGTCACTTGAACTGCTGCTGTTAATGTTTCTGTGTTGAGGACATGACGTTCCCGTGGTTGGAATTCTAGAACTGCCATACACGCTGTGTGCCTCCCTGCTGGCTTGTGGAGAACTACTCTTAAGATGGTCTACAAGCATTATTCAATACTCACAGCAGAAAAGAGGGCAACCAGTCCAGTTAGCCCAGACCAACACATCTAATGCACCAACAGGATGCAGACAAATCTCTCAACATGATGGACACTTCACAGGTGCAAGGTAAATTGCACACTAGTGGCATGCATAGGGCACTGTTCACACTCGTATGCGCATGTTATCCAGCCAGCAACGTATTATCACGCCCTTACTATTAGGTTAGGCGGGTTAGTGGACTGGTTGCCCTCTTTTCTGCTGTGAGTATATTAAATTTTTGGAGGAGTTTTTATCTCCTCTTTCTGTTGCTATTTTTTCATTATTCAATACTCCAGCATCCACGCGTCCCTTTCCAGTGGTGGAAGCATCTTGCTAAATTGACTCTTGTACCGTGGATCTAACAGAGTGGCAACCCAGTTGTCAGCACTATTTCTAATCCTAACGATACGGATATCGTTTTGCAGATACAGTAGTGCAGCAAGAAGGCGCTCATGTGTCGGATGCCTCCATGAGGTCCAAATCCATGTTGTGCTGGTGGCGGGGAAACGCTCCAGCTTGCCTCCTCCGGCCCCTCCCACCAACCACGGACAAAAGAGACGGGATCAAAATCTTCTTCATCTCCACAGTTTTCTGTGCCATCACCTCTTTCTCCTCCATTTGTTCCTCGGCTCCTACACCTTCACTACCAGTTTGTCTGTTACCATGAGCCCTCCGCGATCAATGGACTCTACCCTCCCATGACACCCGCCAGTGCGACGACTGTCCGGACCTTCCAGGAAATGGCATACCTTCTTCATCCTCCTCTGCTTCCTACACTTCCTCTAGGACCACCACCTCTTCCTGCAGATTATGCAAAGTGCACTCTCCAACATTAATTAATAGATTAATGGAAAACTGATGCTGATGAAGGCATTGTCAGCACTGACAAACTTTGTGGCAATTTCAAAACTGTGCAGGAGGGTGCTGAGGGCCTTTAACTGTGCCCACTCTGGAATCATGATTTGGACCACATCCGTACTGCACTGTCTAAGGTTATGTGTCATGGCATAGTGCACCAGGGCTCGCTGCTGCTACTATAGTCGCTGCAACATGTCCAGAGTGGAAGTCCACCGTGTCGGCACATCGCATATCAACCGGTTAACTGGTAGGCCGAAAAACCTTTGCAGCATTGCAAATGTGGCGACACTGAGGCTTCAGGTGCCACAGGGTACTGTACTTTCATTAGGGTGTAGTACTTATCCCGGGTCCAAGGAAGGTTGGTACCAGTTCCACACACACCTACATACAGTTACAGTGGGTTGCCCTCCCCAATGGGGACCAGGCCAGGGTCGGGTCACAGTAGGGGGTCACTACAGCGATTGGGTTTACAGGATGCCATCGCACCAGGGGCTCCCTGATCCACTGGTACCGGGACTCAGGGTCAGGGAAAAGCAACCACCAGGGGGAGTGAGGAGCACACAGTGGGAAGAGCAGGTTGACCTAGTGAGTAGTGAACCAGCCGGTGGCAGCGACTGGGGGCAACAGCTCAGAACACACAACACAACTACAACAAAGGGAGAACAGCTACAGACAGAGAGCAGAGCAGACGTGCCGTGAGCAGCTCTGTGGGCCAAGGCGTTTTTAACATGGTTGCTGGGGAGAAGCAGGGCAGCTGCTTCCACAGGACTGGCTCTGTTGGGGTACAGAACCCTAAGGCAGACATACTTAAAAGCCAGGGAAGGAGTCTTGCGAGGATAATTTGCATATTCCCAGTGCCTTCTGGGATAAGTGAAGAGTCACCGCGAGCTCAAGGAGAACCGGGTTTTGGCCGTTACAGCTGGAAGGAAGACTTCTGAAAACCGCGCGCCGCTAGGGATATGTCATTACAGGGGTAGCATTGCTGCAGCAAGGCATGACCTCTGAACGCCAGAGGAGTGTCTGCTCCAGAAAGGGGGGAAATAGGAGTGCAGGGCAGGCAAGACAGGTACTGGTAGTGGGGGACTCAATTATTAGGGGGACAGATAGGGCAATCTGTCACAAAGACAGGGATCGCCGAACAGTGTGTTGTCTTCCTGGCGCTCGAGTTCGGCACATCGCTGATCGGGTTGACAGATTACTGGGAGGGGCTGGGGAGGACCCAGCGGTCATTGTACACATTGGCACAAATGACAAAGTTAGAGGTAGGTGGAAGGTCCTTAAAGATGATTTCAGGGAATTAGGTTGTAAGCTTAAAGCATGGACCTCAAAGGTGGTATTTTCGGAAATACTACCTGTGCCACGAGCCACACCAGAGAGGCAAAGAGAGATCAGGGAGGTTAACAGGTGGCTCAGGAATTGGTGTAGGAAAGAGGGTTTTGGGTTCCTGGAGAATTGGGCCGACTTTTCAGTTGGCTACAGATTCTATGCTAGGGATGGGCTGCATCTTAATGGGGAGGGTGCAGCTCTGCTGGGGCAGAAAATGGCTAGAAGGTTGGAGGAGTGTTTAAACTAGGAATGGGGGGCGAGGGTATTCACTTTATAGAAGGGGAATGTAGTGCAGATAGTGACCAGGGCACAAGTAATGAAATTGGGGGTGGTACGGGGGGGGGGGGGGGGGGAAGGGTTAGGACAGTCAATACAGTAAGCAGGAATACAGGTACAGAGTCATACGTAACGTGCATGTACACTAATGCCCGAAGCCTCACAAATAAGGTGGAGGAATTAGAATTAATATTGTTGGAAGAAAATGATGATATAGTGGGGATATCAGAGACATGGCTGGATGAGAGCTATGACTGGGCTGTTACTTTACAGGGTTATAGCCTATTCAGGAATGACCGTACAAATAAGCGAGGGGGAGGTGTGTGTCTATATGTAACATCATCCTTACAACCCATCCTGCGTGACAACATATGTGAGGGTACTGAGAATGTAGAGTCCCTATGGGTGGAGATAAGGGGGGGGGAATGAATAATAAAATACTGATAGGGGTGTGTTATAAGACGCCGAATATTATGGAAGAGGTAGAGAATCTCCTCATAAAGCAAATTGATAAAGCAGCGAGTCTCGGAGAGGTAATTATTATGGGGGACTTTAACTATCCTGATATAAATTGGGGAACAGAAACTTGCAGTTCCAGCAAAGGAAATAGATTATTGATAACAATGAAAGATAATTACCTTTCACAAATGGTCCAGGACCCCACAAGAGGGGGAGCACTACTAGACCTTGTACTAACCAATAGGCCAGACCGCATGTCAAATATACAAGTTGGGGGTTACTTGGGGAATAGTGATCACAAAATAATAAGTTTTCATGTATTCTTTAGTAAGATGTCTAGTAGAGGGGCTACAAGGACACTAAACTTCAGGAAAGCAAATTTTAAACGGTTGAGAGATGATCTTAGTGCAATAAACTGGGATGATGTACTAAGTAATAAAAGTACACAAAGCAAATGGGAGACTTTTATGAGCATCCTGAATAGGGCTTGTGCAGAAAATATACCCTATGGGAACAAACATGCTAGAAATAGGAGGAAACCCCTATGGCTAAATAGAGCTGTAAGGGAAGCAAGAAAAGAAAAACAGAAAGCCTTAAAAGAATTAAAGAGGGTAGGTAGTGATGAGGCATTATATAATTATAGAAAATTAAATAAAATATGTAAAAAGCAAATTAAGTTAGCTAAGTTTGAGACAGAGAGACTCATTGCGAGAGAAAGTAAAAATAATCCTAAAATATTCTTTAACTACATAAACAGTAAAAAACTGAAAAGCGATAGTGTTGGCCCCCTTAAAAATAGTCTTGGTGAAATGGTGGAAGGGGATGAGGGTAAAGCCAACCTGCTGAATGACTTTTTTTCTACGGTTTTTATACAAGAAAATGCCATGGCAGATGACATGACCAGTGATGCCATAAATTCACCCTTGAATATTACCTGCTTAACCCAGCAGGAAGTACGCCGCCGCCTCGAAATCACTAAGGGTGACAAATCTCCGGGCCCGGATGGCTACACCCCAGAGTACTACAGGAATTGAGTTCTGTGATAGATAGACCATTATTTTTAATCTTCTCAGATTCCTTAATAACAGGGTCGGTACCGCAGGACTGGCGCATAGCAAATGTGGTGCCAATATTCAAAAAGGGGACAAAAACTGAGCCGGGAAATTATAGGCCGGTAAGTTTAACCTCTACGGTTGGTAAAATCCTTGAGGGTTTCTTGAGAGATGCTATACTGGAGTATCTCAAGAAAAATAACCTTATGACAGAGTATCAACATGGGTTTATGAGGGATCGATCCTGTCAAACTGATCAGCTTCTATGAAGAGGTAAGTTCAAGCCTGGACCAGGGAAATGCAGTGGATGTTGTGTATATGGACTTTTCAAAAGCTTTTGATACGGTGCCACACAAAAGGTTGCTACATAAAATGAGAATAATGGGGATAGGGGAAAATATGTGTAACTGGGTTAAAAACTGGCTCAGTGATAGGAAACAAAGGGTGGTTATTAATGGTACGTACTCGGACTGGGTCTCAGTTCATAGTGGGGTACCACAGGGGTCAGTATTGGGCCCGCTTCTTTTCAACATATTTATAAATGACCTTGTTGGGGGCATGCGGAGTAGAATTTCAATATTTGCAGATGATACTAAACTCTGCAGGGTAATCAATACAGAGGAGGATAATTTTATATTACAGGGAGATTTATGTAAATTGGAGGATTGGGCTGAGAAGTGGCAATTGAAGTTTAATGTAGATAAATGTAAGGTCATGCACTTGGGTAGAGGAAATAACATTTATGATTATGTACTTAATTGTAGAACACTGGGTAAAATAGACACAGAAAAAGACTTGGGTGTATGGGGGGATGGTAAACTTCACTTTAGTGGCCAGTGTCAGGCAGCTGCTGCCAGGGCTAATAAAATAATGGGATGTATTAAAAGAGGTAGAAGTGTTCATGAAAAAAATATAGTTCTACCTCTGTACAAGTCACTAGTGCGACCGCACTTATATACTGTGTACAATTCTGGTCACCGATATATAAGAAGGACATAGCTGAACTGGAGAGGGTGCAGAGAAGACCACCAAGATTATTAGAGGAATGGGGGGGCTGCAATACCAAGACAGGAAAAACGAAGGCTTAGGGGGGATCTAATCACAATGTATAAACATATGAGGGGACAGTACAGAGACCTTTCCAAAGATCTTTTTACACCTAGGCCTGCGACTGGAACACGGGGGCATCCGCTACGTCTTGAGGAAAGAAGGTTTAATCATAATCACAGACGAGGATTCTTTACTGTACGAGCAGTGAGACTATGGAACTCTCTGCCGCATGATGTTGTAATGAGGGATTCACTACTAACATTTAAGCAGAGCCTGGACGCCTTTCCTGAAAAATGTAATATTACCAGTTATGTATATTAGATTTTATGACAGGGTATTGATCCAGGGAACTAGTCTGATTGCCGGATGTGGACGAAGGAAGGACATTTTTTCCCCATTGGAACTTGTTTGCCACATTGGGGGATTTTTTTGCCTTCCTCTGGATCAACATGTTAGGCTACGGGGTGAACTAGATGGACTTAGAGTCTCCCTTCAACCTTAATAACTATGATACTATGATACTTTACTTTGTCTGCCAACTCTGCAAGGGTCGCGGGAATGGTTAGAAAAGTCACCGGACCTGTCCCACTGAGTCTGGAGCCAAATAGCATATAGGATCTGGGGCTGAGGTCTTCGATCGGCCCCACATTGGAACCGCGCTAATAGCATATAGAATGGGACATTTAACTGACACCGGGATCCCCAAGTGCTTCACGCCACGGGGATCCAATACTTAGCGCATCAAAGGAGGAAGGGCCAAAAGGCTAACACACACACTGGACCTAACCTTCCACAGATTCGGGATTGGCTGGAGCCCATCGTGGCAGAGATCGGTACTCTGGGGCAGCGCCTGAACTACCTGTGAGTAAAATACCTAGAACCGCAGCCCCTGTCTCTGCCTCTCCTTTACTGGCGCCATTGCCCAGCGCTGTAGCGCCAACGGGGACTACCACCACCCCCGTCTGTCCTCCATCATCCTCCCCGGGGTAACCCCACTCCACCTGTGGGGAGCGACACCATTCCGGCTGCGAACCTCACCATCAGCTCCGGAGAGCAGCACCCGCAGTAGCGGTCCATCCCTTGCCATGGACCACAGGTGGCGTCACGATCTAGAAAGACTTTCCTCACAGTCACTACCACTCCCGTCCTTCATTCATCCTCCCGTCCACCGCCTACCCTCCTTCCTGTATGTCTCGGGATCACGAAACCGAGCCAGGGCAGCCCGTGATGACGCAGAGGATCTGTACCCCTGGCCCGGCGATGTGTCGGGTGAAAACCCCTCAACCCCAGGGTGTTACACAAGTACATTAGCTGCGGGGTGCGAATGGCAGAAGTGAGGACACACCATCCGTACCTTGAGCAGCAGCGCTTCCAGCTCAGGATAGTGGGCTAGAAATTTCTAGACAAGCAGGTTCAGGATGTGAGCCATGTAAGGCACATGTGTGATGTGTCCCAGGCATAGGGCCGCTAGCAGTTTTGCACCATTGTCAGACACGGCCTTCCCTTGAATGGCTGTCTCCAGGTTCAGTGGAGACAGCCATTGATCAAACTCGGCCCAGATAGCGGTCCACAACTCTGCAGCTGTGTGACTGCGTTCTTCAATGCATATTAATTTCAGCACTGCCTGGTTGTTTTGAGCCCTGGCTGAACTGTACAGAGGTGAAGGTGTGGCGCCCTGGACAAGCCAGGACGTCACAGGTACTACAACAACACACCCCACACCCCGGCTAGGCACATTGAGGTCAAACAAAAATCCTTGTTGCCTCCCTCCAGGGGCTGATGTCCACACCAGGGGGTGGAGCCAGGTGGTTGGCCCCACCCACCGATGAGTACACAGTCCTGGAGGCGGGAAAAGGAAGACAGATCAGTTTTGGAGTTGGAGAAGTGAAGTGGTAGTAGAGGAGACTGACGGTGTCCGTGTGCGTGGCCCGGGCACATACAGCAAGGTTGGCAGACGGTGGTGACCGTCTGCAGGAGAGGCTGATTGATGTGAACCGTAAGGACCGGGGACAGGTGGTGGCTCGCCGGTACCGGATCGGGGAACGAAGAGAAGCCAGCACCATTCAGCAGGGCTTACGGACCCCGACCAGGCTAGGAGTCGCCGTAAAACCGGTCAAATCCGTTAGCGAAGGGAACCTCCGGGGTTTCCCAGCAGTCAAGACCCGATTGAAGGCAACAGCTCAAACCGTGAAGGGAAATACAGTCACCGCCAAGGCTGCAGTTCCCAGGGCCAGAGTCTGCGGGCAAAAGGGGCTCCCTCAGCATCCATCCAAGCTGGGGAGCGGGTTACCAGTGGGAAGCCACCAGAACCGAGAACATAACACAGGTGCAGGGAAAGGCAGTCACCGCCAACCTACCGGGAGAAGAACAACCGCAGCCGTCTGTGAGACCCGTCCATCCAGCCGTTTGTTTTACTTTGCATTTGTCATTGGCTGAGTGAGTACCACTGTGCCGTGCGGCACCGCGCTGCCCCCGCGACCCTGCAACTCACCAGGCCCCGTAACCCGCCTGCCATCCCTACCTCACCGGGCCCCGGGACAACCAACCCCCCTACCCACGGAGGGGAAGAACAACATCCCAGCTGCTCCCTGTCATCGCTCCCGGGATCCCCGTCCGGAGCAACGGTGGTGTCACAACCTCACCACAACCGTGGGTGGCGTCACGGACAATAAATCCCCCAAACCATTCCCCTTTTCACTCACGGGCGAGGAGCGCCGCTCGAGGCCCCGGGATCCGGCCCACCGCTCGAGCCACCAAGCAGCGAGCGAAGCAGCAGCAGCCGGACCCGAGCAGTGGGTAAGCGCAGCGTCCCCTCCCTGCCCGCGACAGAGGGATTCCCTCTGCAGTCTTGGAAAACACGTGTTACATTAAAGGAGAGGTTGAGGGCACAGGTGGATGCACTAGAGGAGGTGGAAGAAGCAGAAGCACTGGAGGAAGCAGTAGATCAAGATGTTTGTCGTGGAAGCCTTGGAGATTTCAAGACTTTTGGAAGGAGCCCCTTCCCCACCTGTCCCTGTAGCCACCAGTGAGAGGGAGGAGAAGGTGTACACAATCGACTGGTGGACTGAGAGAGAGGCATAGTGAGAGATGGAATGCTGGATTGAGAAACATGTGGTGTGCTCGGTGTCTCACATGGTCTTATGGTTGCATCACTACGTGTTTGTGCTGGAATCACCAACATAATATCGTTGGCTTCCTTCTCCTCCTCCTTTTCATCAGTTGAGTAACACAGTTGCATGCCTTTAGGTTCACCTCAATTGGGATCTCCAACTTCATCATCATGCTCTATGTTGTCACACTCCTCCTCTTTCTGACCTGACATCACAGCACAGTATGCGTGCACCTAAGGTATCTGAGTATCATCATCATCACCTCCACTCTCGAGGGTTACCAGTTGGCGAGGGTCGGGATCCTGCACGGACCCTACTTCGTCAGGGCCAGAAAAGTGTCTATTGTGTTTATAGCCCACAGCCTTTTTTGTGTATACAGCTCACAGTCTTCATTGTGTATAGAGCTTGTAACTTCTATTGTGTATGCAGCCTCTACCGTGTAAACAGCTAGCAGCTAGCACTAGCCTCTATTGTATATACAGCCTGCAGCAGCCTCTATTGTGTATACAGCCCACAGTCTTCATTGTGTATAGGCTTGAAACTTCTATTGTGTATGCAGCCTTTATGTATACAGCCTGCAGCAGCCTCTCTTGTGTATGCAGCCTCTACCGTTTAAACATCTAACAGAAGCCTCTATTGTATATACAAAACCAAGAAAGATCCCAGTGATCAATTGTACCAATACATAGAGTAAAAGGAAGACCACTGGTATAAAGGAGACCAAAAAGTCGGGGAGAAAGGAGGGGGGGGGAGAGAGGGGAGAGAGAAGGAGGTGATGATGAATAGAGGAAGAGACATGATAGATGTCCAATCAGGACAAAAGGATATACAAAGACATAAAGATATGTGTGATAACTATCCCCCCCCTCCTTTCTCCCCGACTTTGTGCCCCTTCCCCCCCCCCCCCTTCCCCTTCCCCCCCCTCTTTATTCCCCATATCTCATATACTACATACTGTGGCCTCTCTTGTCTTATTTGAGACGAGTGGTATTTGATACTGTCCAGTTATTATGGAGCACTGTGCCCTTCTCTGGGTTAGGGAGGGACTGGTCCTTTCATTCTGCCCCTTTACTTTACTCAGGTTACTGCTCATTGCCCTTCAAACGGTCCCCCGTTTCCATTTTCGGAGTACTCATGCATCTGGGTTAACCACCGTAACTATCCTGTCATCTGACACTCCCCTGTGTTTTTTCTGGCTGGCTGTATCCAGGGCCTAGACGCGACGCGCGCATGCGCGATCAGCGTCCTCTGCGATAGGAGGGTTCTTATGTCTGAACTCCGTGACATATATGTCCGGTTGTTCCTCCCCTTCTTTAATTGTCTTTACCCCACGTCATTGTTAGGTGGATGTTATTCAGTGCACAGACGCGACGCGCGCATGCGCTGTCCGTGCCTTCTGCAGTGGGGACTTCCGGGTGCTCCTGTGACGAATGTGAAGAATCTGTTCTTTCACGTGGTGCCCGGCGGCCCCTGACCTGGAAGGCGGGGCAACATGACGCGGAGCGCGCCGATTTGCCTTTGATCCCTGTCACTTACTTTATAAACCCACATGCTATGCACGATGGCCAGCCTCCTGACGAAGCCACGCCCGGTGAAACGCGCGTCGAGGTCCCGCCCAACACCACCAGCCTGCCCACCAAACAGCCTTAATATGTCTCAAGGTAAATCTACCATTACTTTATGATATGACAGGTTTTTGACATTGTTCTAAGGGTGAGCTTTATATGGGGAATCTACCCTTTGACTCATTTGCCTCTCCCTTCTTTTTCCTGGCTATTTGGCCTGTTATAATCTGATCCACGTGTTTAGTGGCTAGTTTTCCATCTGCTGGTGCGGTTTGTGCATCCTTTGTGTCCGGCATTTTTAATACTCTTTTTGCCTGTATCGTCTGTCCTTTTGTCACGTTCACTTTATTATTAAAAATATTGTGTATTTCACCATATATTTTGCTTTTTGGTCTCCTTTATACCAGTGGTCTTCCTTTTACTCTATGTATTGGTATAATTGATCACTGGGATCTTTCTTGGTTTTGCATTCTCAATGGGACCCTGCCTCCTAGGGAAGCTGTAGGTTTACAATCTATTGTATATACAGCCTGCAGCAGCCTCTATTGTGTATGCATAAACTTTCATCTCCTGAATGAGAGTCAGGAGATGCTTAGAGTGTAAATATGCACAGAAATAATACTATAGATTCTTTTTTGGTTAAAAAACCCAATTCTTTATTATACCATCAAAATCACGTTAATAAAATAAACAGGAGAACACGCCTTGTTGAAGGACGAGGCAGCCCCAATCACAAATACATCATTTTATAGTCAGAAACATTGTATATATTATCAGTCTTATGTTTCTTATCCTTATAACATTTAGTTGTCAAAATATGTTTATTCTATATGAACACCATTCAGAGATCAACGCGTATATTGAACAGATCATGGAAACATTAATGAATTTCAATTCTAACGAAATGCCACACCTAGGTGAAATTTACAGATCGTATTAAACTATGGAAAAATACCTCAAAGGTATATCAGTGTATATAGTGCAAAATTAATGAATCAATGCTGCATTATGCACTTGGTAAAGGACCTGCATAGATGTGGTCTAGATAATTTGACCATATCTGTCAACACACCACATCTCCTCTTATATAGCGCTCAGCATGCAATATACCACCAATTTTGTATGTAAAGTGGGATAATATTGGTATATTCTGACAAAATATGATTGATCACTGATTTAAAAAAACGCAGATTCTTAAAAATCGCATGTTGGAACCGCATCAATATACATACTGCACTATTTAGCCAATATCGCAATATGCCAGGAAGCATATGCACATAGTGCAGCAAATGTGCAAACAAACGCAGCTCATATTTTTATGCAAAAGAGCATTTTATAATGGCAGTATGCTGCGGTGGTAACCCGATCAATACAGCCACATGTACACATTCAAAAATATAAAAAAATTATATGTCTATGCTGCATCGATCAGAGTATCGCATCACCCTATCACAGTGCCAAAGTATGTGCTCAACTTTCAATTTTTATATAAATATATCGCCATCAGTATATTTAGATCATGTGAAAAAATTGTGGCAGACATTGAAAGATAACATAAAATATGTCAAGATGCTGAAAAAATCGCATGCGTCTAGCACTGTTCATGCATAGCTATTATTTAATGTAGCAATGATCAAAAATATTACCAATTAGATCATATGGGGTGAACTATAGCACACCTATTCCTATTTAATTAAACGCATGAATGCATGAATATAGCACATTATGTTCCAGGCACAGTGATTAGGGGCAATACCACCACACTATTTTAAGAGCATTTCCATGATTCTTAAGCACATCAATAAATAAATGCAGCACGATGTATAGAGAACATACCAATTGAAGGCAACGTTATCGCACTATTATAGAAACATTTACATGACAATTCTATACTACAGTGTCAAATTTACAAACAAATATCTGACATAAATTCATTACCAGAGTGAGGGGCAACCAGTCCTTCCACCTTTGACGCACGTTTCACTAATGCTTCTATAATAGTGCTTTCTTTGATCATTGCTACATTTTATAATAGCTATGCATGAATAGTGCTAGACGCATGTGACTTTCATGCGTTTAATTAAATAGGAATAGGTGTGCTATAGTTCACCCCATATGATCTAATTGGTAATATTTTTGATCATTGCTACATTAAATAATAGCTATGCATGAACAGTGCTAGACGCATGCGATTTTTTCAGCATCTTGACATATTTTATGTCAAGGGGGGTGCTGCGGTCCCAGCTCTTGCTCAGGTGATGCCGTTCTCCTTGCCCTATGTGCCCAGAGCTACCTGGCTGCCGCAGTATGATGGGAAACCTGATGCGTTACAGGTCTTCCGGAAGCCACCATCTTTGAGAGACTACAGACTGCCTTTGAGACTCGTACCGAAGCCGAGCTGAGGATGCAGTTTTACCAATGTCGGCAACGGCCTGTGGACAGTATTCGGGACTACACTTTACGTCTGCAAACCGCCCTCCGCACACTGAAGCGGGTAGACACCATCAATGAGGCGGACAGCAACAAAATGTTAGTAGAGCAATTTGTGCAGGGGATGAGGTCCTCCGAGGATCGCAAACAACTCCGGCTGTGGGCCCTAGAACACCCTGATGTGGACTTTGCTGTGTTAAAAGAACGGGCCATTAAAGCTCTGCAACCCCCAGCTTCGGAAGTCTTGGAACCAGCCCCATGGCCAGTTGAGACGGCCCCCGTCTTGGTGGCCCCTGCCCTACCAGCAGCTCCAGTATCTACAGCTCCAAGCAGCACGATGGAAGAACTGGCTGCCCAGGTCCGCCGCATGGATGGAGACCTCGCCAAGATCATCGCCGCACTCCAGCCTCTGACCAGATCCCAGCCTCCGGCAAAGATACAGCTCGCCGACAGCCCTGAGGATGTTCCCTGGATGCAGCCGAGAAGGGCTAATGATTCGCGGAACAAACCCCCAATCTGTTACAGGTGCAGCAAGCCTGGTGTCAGGTTTCCGGGTTTTCCAGTCCTCTTTTGAAAGAGCTTGCCCTCGGTTAACATGGAGTTTTATGTTCTGTTGCCCTACTTCCTGTCCAGCTGCTTAAAAGGCCGCCTCTAAGCCTAGTCCAGTGCCTGAGTATACTGCTTGCTGTGTGCTCCTGCTTTGCTGCTGCTGCTACTTGATTACCTTTGGATCCTCCTGAAAATCTACCGACCGACTCTGGACCACACCCGGTTTCTTCAAACTGTGCCCGGACTCCGTCTGCCGTCTTTGGTTAGCACGTCTGCCCGGTTTCTTCCGGTTCATAACCATTCTGGACTTTCATCCCGTACGGACACTTCTGGACTTTACCGCTT
The DNA here is from genome assembly GCF_048569485.1 of Anomaloglossus baeobatrachus. NCBI lineage: Eukaryota > Metazoa > Chordata > Amphibia > Anura > Aromobatidae > Anomaloglossus > Anomaloglossus baeobatrachus. The sequence continues at coordinate 798,145,631 of NC_134354.1, forward strand.
GCCCCTTGTGTCCCGGCTGCGGCGCATTTAGGCCTTCCGGGGTTGATTGCCGGACAGTCCCTGTATAGGGGTTCGCTCTGGTGGTCTCCCTGGGGGAGTCCGGTGCGTGGCCCCGGGAATCCCCTTCGCTCCGTTTCGGAAAGGTATTTTCATGTGTTTGTTATACTGTGTATTTCCGTTGTGTATCTACCGTGGTTACATATCATAAACATCTTGTACCACAAACTCGTCTCTGGCTGTCATTGCCCTAACGCTATCGAAATCCTCAAAACATACAATAGTATTACATTATACTCAGGCCATAAGAGGATTTCGCTGGGGCAATGACTGAGACACGAGTAGATCAGCTCTTTTCTATGATTAACTCCTTGCAGCAGGAGATGGAGGCGGTGCAGACTAAACTTAGAGATGTGGAGGCACAGCTGGGCCATGATCACCAGGTACTGGGTCCGGCTATTCAGGATTTGCAAGTCAGAGTGGAGGCTCAGGAAGCCGCCCCCACTACGTCCGTATCAGCTGCCGGTATGCCTAGGTTACCCCCATTCCGTTTCAATGGTGACCGTAGTCAGTTTCGTGGATTTGTGAACCAATGTATACTGTTTTTTTATGTACATGCCGATTATTACCGTTCTGACCGGTCCAAAGTGTTATGTATAATTATATTATTAACCTCACGAGCACTGGCTTGGGCTAATCCTATGATAGAGAACCGGGACATCCGTTTAAATCACCTGGATGATTTTCTGACTGCAATGGCGCAGATGTTTGATGATCCGAATCGCCGTGCTACCGCTGAATCGGCTCTCCTTTCCTTACGTCAGGGAAAGCGTTCTGTCGTTGAATACGCCACTGAATTTAAGAGGTTAGTGGTAGACACCGACTGGAGAAACAATGCATTATTGTCTGTTTTCAGAAAGGGGTTGTCCGGTACCATCAAGGACGAGTTAGCTCGTTCTGAATCTCCAGGGGATTTTGAACTGTTTCTCCAGCACTGTGTGCGTATTGATACCCGCTTGACGGAACGTAGACAGGAAAAATGGGCAGCTGTAAACAACTTTGCATTTCCTTCCAGAGAACCCGCTCTCAGGACGCCACGGGAGGCCGAAGACGTTCCTATGCAAGTGGACTCTCTGCAAAAGCGAGAGACCAATGAACGTCGCGAACACCGGCTCCGTGAGCGTTTGTGTTTCTATTGCGGTCAATCGGACCATTTCTTGATCGACTGCCCGAAACGTCCGAATCGCCCAAATAAGGTATTGGCAGCCATGGCAGAGTGTGACAACACGGACGCAGAGTCCGATATCTCTGAGGCAAGTGGACACTTGGATGCGGTATTTCCCTTGACTGTAATGTCAACCTCACCGAAGGACTCGGAAGGGAAATATACCCATTGCTCGCTCCCCATTCAGATCCGGTGGGAGGGACAGCTAATACCTACCTCTGCAATGATAGATTCTGGGGCAGGGGGAAATTTCATGGACTCCTCTTTTGCCAGGAAACACGGTATCCGGACTCAGCAAAGAGCTTCACCGGTTACCATGGAGACGGTAGACGGATCTCCGTTAATCTCTGGACCAGTTGATCGGGAAACCGTACCGCTAGAATGCGTCATGAAGCCAGGTCAGCAGGAGACCCTTGTTTTCATGCTAATTTCTTCTCCTCATTTTCCGATTATTTTAGGTATTCCGTGGCTACGGTCTACAAATCCGGTCATCGATTGGGAAACTAAGGAAATATCCTTCCCACCGCAGAGTATTCCGACCATTAGTCCAACTGTTCCGGTTCCAGTAACACCGAATGCGGAGGGCACTGTACAGGTACCTGTTCTACCCCCGGTGTATAACGACTTTGCGGACATATGCGACAAAAGAAAAGCCGATCGGCTTCCCCCGCATAGACCGTATGATTGCCCCATAGACTTACTCCCAGGGGCGGAGATCCCGTTTGGTCATGTCTACCCGTTGGCGGCACCTGAGCTAGAAGCACTAAAAAACTACATTGATGAAAGTCTAGCTAAGGGATTTATTCGTCCGTCTACCTCACCAGCAGGGGCACCCATCTTTTTTGTGAAAAAGAAAGAGGGGACTCTAAGACCCTGTATTGACTACCGGGAACTGAATAAAATAACCATCCGGAACCGGTATCCGTTACCATTGATTCCTGAGCTATTGGAGAGGGTCCAACAGGCAAAAATATTCACCAAATTGGACCTCCGTGGGGCATACAATCTACTCCGCATACGTCCCGGAGACGAGTGGAAGACCGCGTTCCGATGTCGGTATGGACATTTTGAGTACCTAGTGATGCCTTTTGGACTTTGTAACGCTCCCGCGGCTTTCCAACATCTAGTTAACGATATTTTTAGGGATATCATGGACCAATTCATGGTGATTTATCTGGACGATATCCTAATCTTTTCTGATTCCCTACAGGAACACCAGGAGCACGTCAAGACCGTACTTACCCGGCTGAGGGAAAACCACCTGTACATCAAACTGGAGAAATGCGAATTCCATTGCTCACAGATACAATTCTTAGGTTATGTCATCTCTCCTCAGGGACTGAACATGGAGTCTGGCAAAATACAAGCAATTCTAGACTGGCCGGAACCGGGAAACATCAAAGAGGTACAACGCTTTGTCGGTTTTGCCAACTTTTACCGACGTTTTATCCGTAATTTTTCAGAGATCGTTCGTCCCATCACTCTGTTAACCAAGAAAGGACAGAAGTTTGTGTGGTCCGCCCAGGCCCAGGAAGCCTTCCATCGTCTCAAGGTTTGTTTTACCTCAGCGCCTATATTGGTACATCCGAATCCCGCACTTCCCTTTATCGTGGAAGTCGACGCTTCCGACTACGCATTAGGGGCCATCCTTTCTCAAAGGACTGGGGACAAGAGTCTCTTACATCCGTGTGCTTTCTTTTCCCGCCGGTTGTCCCCTGCAGAAAGGAACTATGACATTGCGGACAAAGAATTGTTAGCGATTATTTCCGCTTTCAAGGAATGGAGACACCACTTACAGGGAGCCGCGCAGCAAGTGATAGTACTCACAGATCATCGTAATCTGGAATTTCTTAAGTCTGCCAGGTGCCTGTCTCCACGGCAAGCCCGTTGGAGCCTATTCCTTAACCAGTTCAATTTTGTCGTTACATACCGTCCAGGTTCACGTAATGGGAAAGCCGATGCCTTGTCCCGAATCCACGCCGTGGACTCCGTGCCTGGAACCCCGTCTCAGACCGTGTTATCGGATGCCAATTTCGTTGGAGTAATCCAGGACCAGGACTTGTGGAAGGACATCAAGCTGGCCTATGATGGTGACGTATTTCTTGCTGCCCCTCCGAATGATGTAACTCTTGTTCTTCGGAATGGTGTGTGGTTGAGAGAGCGACGCATTTATGTCCCGGAGGCCGTAAGACTTCGGGTTCTCAAGTTGGTCCATGACTCCGTGTTGGCTGGTCATAGGGGGGTACAGAAGACGCAGGAATTTCTGAACCGTTTTTTCTGGTGGCCTACCTGTTTAAAGGACGTAAAGGACTATGTCCACTCATGTGTGGTTTGTGCCCGGTGCAAGGTCCCTCGTGTGGCTCCTACAGGACTCCTCCAACCGTTACCCGTGCCATCTCGCCCTTGGGGGTCTATCTCAATGGATTTTATTGTGGAGTTGCCCGTCTCAGGCGGTCACAATACCATTTTAGTGGTGGTGGATCGGTTGACTAAAGCTGCTCACTTTATTCCGTGTGCCGGTCTTCCCTCAGCCGCAGAGACAGTGGATCTGGTTATCCAGAACGTATTCCGATTGCATGGGGTACCAGACGAGATCATCTCTGACCGGGGCGTGCAGTTCACGTCTAGGTTCTGGAAGGGGTTTTGTACGGCACTCCAGATTGATGTCTGTTTGTCTTCTGCATACCATCCTCAGACAAATGGGCAAACCGAACGGACCAATCAAACCCTGGAACAATACCTTCGCTGTTATGTCAGCCATCTGCAGGACGATTGGTTGAAGATGCTTCCGTTGGCGGAGTTCTCGTATAACAACACTCAGAGCAGCTCCACTAAGGTAACGCCCTTCTTTGCTAACTTGGGTTACCATCCGACTATTTTGCCTAGGTCACCGGTTGCGGTCTCAGTGCCTGCGGTGGAGGACAGATTGACAGAGCTACGACAAAATCTGGAGGTTCTGAAGGACACTGTGGCTACAGCTCAGGAGCGTTACAAGAGGTCGGCAGACGCTCACCGGAAACCGGCACCCATGTATAAGGTAGGGGACTCTGTATGGTTATCCACCAAGAACCTGAGATTGGGTGTCCCTTCGCAGAAGTTGGGACAAAAATTCATCGGTCCGTTCAAGATCACCGGGATCGTGAGCCCTGTGGCCTGTCGGCTGCGGTTACCGCACCATCTAAAGGTACACCCGGTCTTTCATGTTTCTCTCCTCAAATCCGTCTCTCCCAATACGTTTCATGGTCGTGTCGTGCCTCCTCCTCCGCCTGTGATGGTCGACGGCGAGGAGCAGTTCGTGGTTGAGGACATTATTGACTCCCGGCTCCATCGTCGTCGGCTTCAGTATCTGGTACGTTGGCAGGGGTACGCCCCCGAGGACGATTCCTGGGAACCGGTGGGTAACATTCGAGCACCCCGGAAGATCGCTCAGTTTCATCGACGGTACCCGGACAAGCCGGGCCCTGACCCGTCCTGAGGCCGTTTCTGGGGGGGGGAGTAATGTCAGGTTTCCGGGTTTTCCAGTCCTCTTTTGAAAGAGCTTGCCCTCGGTTAACATGGAGTTTTATGTTCTGTTGCCCTACTTCCTGTCCAGCTGCTTAAAAGGCCGCCTCTAAGCCTAGTCCAGTGCCTGAGTATACTGCTTGCTGTGTGCTCCTGCTTTGCTGCTGCTGCTACTTGATTACCTTTGGATCCTCCTGAAAATCTACCGACCGACTCTGGACCACACCCGGTTTCTTCAAACTGTGCCCGGACTCCGTCTGCCGTCTTTGGTTAGCACGTCTGCCCGGTTTCTTCCGGTTCATAACCATTCTGGACTTTCATCCCGTACGGACACTTCTGGACTTTACCGCTTGCCCCTTGTGTCCCGGCTGCGGCGCATTTAGGCCTTCCGGGGTTGATTGCCGGACAGTCCCTGTATAGGGGTTCGCTCTGGTGGTCTCCCTGGGGGAGTCCGGTGTGTGGCCCCGGGAATCCCCTTCGCTCCGTTTCGGAAAGGTATTTTCATGTGTTTGTTATACTGTGTATTTCCGTTGTGTATCTACCGTGGTTACATATCATAAACATCTTGTACCACAAACTCGTCTCTGGCTGTCATTGCCCTAACGCTATCGAAATCCTCAAAACATACAATAGTATTACACCTGGTCATTACTTCCGACAGTGCCCGTTAAACGAACAACCCCTGGGGCCACGGACCAATCCTCAGGAGTAGAACCCCATGGCCCCCCAGACTGGCGGGACCGGTATATCGGGGCCCGGCTTATCATCCCCGTGGCTGTGGACGGCATACCGGTGATGGCTCTCTTGGACACTGGATCACAGGTAACCACTATACCATACACATTGTACCAACGGTATTGGGGGACAGACGAGCTGGCTCCCCCAGATACTAGTATAACACTGATTGCTGCTAGTGGACTCCCATTGACCCAAGTGGGATACAAACAAGTGGCCATGACCATGGGGCGAGCTGAACTGCAACACCAGGGTATGATTGTGATAATGAATGAACCCAGTGATCATAACCGTAAGATAGTGCTAGGAACCAATGTGATAGAGCACTGTATGAGTGATGTGTTGACCCTACTGCAGCAGCTGGCCGCCACGGTGGCGGGGAGCCGACAGAGAGCTGTGCAGCGTGAGATCCGAGCCTTGATGTACCGCCAACATGTGAACTCGACAGGGGGAGAGATTGGTGGGGTGAGAGTGATGGATGTTGCCCCGTTGATTGTGCCTCCCAGGAGTGAGATAATGATTTGGTGTAGGGCAGCAGTAGGGCTCCAGGGGCGTGACTACCCCGCCATGATAGAGCCCATGCCCTCCAAGCACTGGCCCACAGTAATAGACGCACGAGGGGTGGTAGATGTAAAGAAGGGGATAGTGCCTGTGAGAGCGCTGAACTGTGGGGAGGAAGAAGTCAGGCTTCCCCGGTATGCTACACTTGCCAAGTTGCTCACTCTGGATCCCCACGCCATCCGCGAGACAGCTCCCCCAACCTCCCCACCGACTGCCAGCACTCACCCTCCCCAAGGGGAGTCAGATGAGTGGCACCGACAGTTACATGTAGGCACTGACGATACCCCTACACATCACAAAGAAGGGGTATACCGGGTGGTACAGGAGTATGAACAAGTTTTTAGCAAACACCCCCTAGACTTTGGGCAGATTAAAGGGGTCCAACACCATATCCACACCGGTGAGCACCCCCCTATCAAGGAGAGGTACAGGCCTATTCCCCCTGCACACTACCAATGTGCCAAGGACATGTTGAGGAACATGAAGGAGGCAGGGGTTATCAGGGACAGCTGTAGTCCCTGGGCCGCCCGTTGGTACTGGTTAAGAAGAAGGACGGTACCATGCGGATGTGTGTGGATTACCGGAAGATTAACCATATAATGCATAAAGATGCTTACCCACTGTCCCGTATTGAAGAGTCCTTGGCCGCACTAAGAACCGCGAACTACTTCTCTACCCTCGACCTCACCAGCGGGTACTGGCAAGTGGCAGTGGCACCCGAGGACCGGGAGAAAACTGCCTTCACCACCCCAATGGGGCTCCTTGAATTTAATAGCATGCCGTTTGGGCTGTGCAACGCCCTTGGAACCTTCCAACGGCTGATGGAATGCTGTCTGGGGCATCTAAATTTCGAGACTGTCCTGTTATACCTGGATGATGTGATTGTCTACTCCCAGACATATGAAGCCCACCTGGAGCACCTAGCCGAGGTGTTCGCGTCCCTTGCCAAATACGGGATGAAGTTGAAGCCCTCCAAGTGTCATCTGCTGAAACCCAGAGTGCAGTACCTGGGGCATGTGGTGGGTGCAGAAGGTGTCGCCCCCGACCCTGAGAAGATCACTGCCATCCAAGACTGGCCGAGACCAACCACAGTGAGGGAAGTAAGGCAGTTTCTGGGTCTGGTGGGGTACTACTGTCGCTTCATAAAAGGGTACACGAAGATGGCTGCCCCCATGCAAGACCTCCTCGTGGGACAGACCAAAAGTGGTAGACCCCTCGGAGCCCCGTTGATGTGGGAAGAGAGGCATGAGGAATCCTTCCGCCAGCTGAAAGCGGCCTTGACCGGGGAGGAGATCCTAGCGTATCCCGATTACAGCCACCCGTTCATCCTCTACACCGATGCCAGCAATGTGGGTTTGGGGGCAGTCTTGTCCCAGGTCCAAGACGGGAAGGAAAAAGTGATTGCTTATGCTAGCCGAAAGCTCCGACCGACTGAAAGGAATCCTGAAAATTACAGCTCTTTCAAGCTTGAGCTCCTGGCGCTGGTGTGGGCTATCACCGAGCGGTTCCGCCATTACTTGGCTGCAGCAAAATTCACCGCTTTCACGGATAACAATCCGCTGACCCACCTGGACACGGCCAAGTTGGGTGCGTTAGAACAGCGGTGGGTGGCCAGGCTAGCCAACTACGACTTCACCATCAAATACAGGGCCGGTCGTGTCAACGTTAATGCTGATGCACTCTCTCGGATGCCCCACTTGTCGGAAGAAGGGTGCGAGGATGACGACCTCGAAGGGATCGAGTTGCCTGCATTTCACCAGCCACCAACTGAGAAGGTACATGTCCACCAACAACGGGTGAACCTGGACCCGCTGCCCAGTCAGGAGTGGCAGGAAGCTCAAAACCAGGCGCCCGCTGTCCGCCTAGTCAAGATCCTGGTGGAGCAAGGCGCTGCTGGAATAGGCATTACGTCGCATATGGGCTCCCTATTTTTGTCATCACATTAATTTTTACGTCCTTTAATACAATTTTGCATCAGTTTTACTACTACTCCGGAAGCTGGATTTTTCTTTCTTCTATTGGCTGCTGGAGTAGACCCTGCCGCCCCAGCTGAAGCCCAACACCTGTGGAAAGAATGGACCCGGCTGTATCTACACCAAGGGAAGTTGTACCGTGAGCTGATTAACCCAAAGACTCATGAGAAAATTCGCCAGTTGGTGATTCCCCAAGCTAATGTGCCCACCGTTCTACAAGCGTACCATGATGGTGCCGGACACTTCGGATGGAAGAAACTGGAAATGCTGTTGAGAGAGTGGTTCTATTGGAGCGGGATGCGGGAGTCTGTAGAGGCCTGGTGCCGAGAGTGCGGCCCGTGCACGCTGAGAAGGAAGGACGAGGCCAGCCAGAAGGCGCCCCTTAACCCGATCGTTACACATCAACCGCTGGAGCTGGTCGCCCTAGACCATGTAAAGCTCACCCCCAGCCGAAGTGGGTACACCTACGCTCTCACCATAGTAGATCACTATTCAAGGTTCATGGTGGTTGTCCCAGTCAAAGACCTAACTGGCCGTACCGCCGCTAGAGCGTTCCAGGCTTACTTCTGTCGACCACATGGATACCCTGAGAAGGTGCTTACTGACCAAGGCCCGGCCTTTGAAGCGGAGGTGTTCCATGAGTTTTGTCAGCTGTACGGCTGAAAGAAGATCCGGACGACGCCTTACCATGCCCAAACCAACGGCATGTGTGAGAAGATGAACCATTTGGTCCTTGGCCTCCTCAAGACGTTGCTGCTAGAAGAGCGGAACCTGTGGCCGGAGAAGCTACCTGACCTGGTCGATATGTACAACAATATCCCTTCCAGCTCGACGAAGTGCACCCCAGCATACCTGATGAGGGCTCGCCCCGGCCGACTGCCGGTGGACCTGGAAATGGGGTTGGAAGCCCCAGAAGCACTCCCTTCGACAGCTGAGTGGGACACCCGGCGGAGGGTGCAGTACCGACAGATTCAGGAATATGTGAAGAAGAACTTGAGTCGGAGTCGGGAGCAACAGGAGCGGCGCTTCAACCAGAAGGCGTCTGCTGGCCCTTTCCAGCCCGGAGATGTAGTGTTGAAACGGAAGAGGAGGACCCACAAGCTGGATGATCAATGGGAGCAAACCCCATATGTCATACAGCCCACAGGATGGGAAGATGGGAAGGCCTACCAGATCAGTCGAGACCAAGGGGGCACATTGGCCACGGTTTCCCGGGACCATCTAAAGAGGTGCCCACCAGCATTGAGGGCAGCGGCTGAGTTCCGATTCCTAAACCGGCAGAGAAGGCAAAAGAGGTAATCCACACTGTGATGGGTGACTTCCCAGAGTACTGGCCTACACAGAACGGCGCGGTGATTCTTCCAGTGATACTGTTCCCACAACCCATGGATGAAGAAGTGCTGGATGCGGTCAACCGTGAGCCAGTGCCAGTGCCCAGGGATGAACCAGTGCCCAGCTACCCTATGCCTCCGCCTGCCCCCCACGATGACAGGGAAGAGGAACTGATTGTTCCCTCTCCCCCGCTGCCTGTCACCATTGACACCGGACCCCGGAGGTCCACTCGTCCCAACCTAGGGAGACCCCCACTTAGGTACAGGGAAACTGTTCTTTAACAGGGGGGGGTGAAGAGTGCGTGTGTGTTGTAAAGTTTTGAAAGTTTATGTAAAGATGATAAGTGAATGAAACCGAAGAAAAGTCACCTGATTACCGCTGGTTGAAACCGGTCGTTGCCGGCACCATTGTCCCCGTGGGGACCGTTTAAAAAAATGCTGCATAGGAACTACTATGGACAAGCCTGAGAACTTGCAGGGCAACCACAAACATTAGTGGAATGTAAATAATTGTTGTTGTTGCAGCTTTCCACCGTTGCCGCCTCCAGAGAGGCAGATTGGAGAAAGGGCCCACAGTGGAGCAGGCTGGGGCCCAGCCACCACAGGAACCGGTGGCATTCCTCTGGGGGTTCAGGGGTTCCCCATGGACGTGGGTCCCCTGAAAAGGACAGAACCCGCTCGGGCAACTTGTGCAGGACTGGGGTCAAGGGGTGCTGCCTGTTTGCTAGGGGCAGCATCAGGGCCAGGTTGCTTGGGTGGGAGAGAGCGGAAGCCGTAACCGTTTTGAAACCGTTTAGTAACGTTAAAGTAAGAGTACCTCCCGATGTGAGAAGATGTTATTTTAATTGTATGTCTGTCACCGTTTTACATTTTTATATTTTTACAGTTAAAAAATAAAAATAAAACCGGTGTTGGACGAGCAGCCCGCGGACAGTCTGCATTTTGCTAAGGGGGAATGTGACGCCCTGGACAAGCCAGGGGTCACAGGTAATGACATCACCACACCCTACACCCCGGTTAGGCACATCAAAGCTAGACCCAAAAATCCTTGTTGCCTTCCTCCAGGGGCTGATGTTCACACCAGGGGGTGGGCCAGGCGGTTGGTCCCACCCACCAAGGAGTTCACAGTCCTGGAGGCGGGAAAAGAGCTCAGATTAGTGTTGGAGGTGAAAGTGGAAGGAGTAAACAGATTAGTTTTGGACAGAAAAGTGTGATGAGCAAAGTGGTAGGAGAGCAACTGTGAGACTGCGTCCGGGTGTGTGCCCCGGACGGTGACGGCAAGGTTAGCAGACGGCGGTGACCGTCTGCAGGAGTGGCCTATCGGAGTTGCCGTAAGGACCGTGGACGGGCTTGGAGTCGCCGTGAATTTGCCGAATCCGGCAGTGAAGGGGACCTCTGGGTTTCTAAACAACTAAGTCCCGATTGAAGGCAACAGTCCAACCGTATGAGAGAGACACCGCCACCGCCAAGGCACCAGTTTCTCAGGGCCAGCGCCTGCGGGCAAAGAGGGGCTCCTCCGGCCCATATCCAAGCCGGGGAGCGGGTTACCGGTGGGAACCCATTGGAACCAACAGAAGTACTAGGTGCAGGGAAAGAGACAGTCACCGTTAACTACCGGGGAAAAGCAACAGCAGCCGTCCGTGGGAACCGTGTTTCCAGCCGTGTGTTTTACTGAGAACTGTGTCATCGTCTCAGGCTGAGTGAGTACCACCGTGCCGTGCGGCACAGCGCTGCCCCCGCGACCCTGCACCTCACAAGGCCCCGCAACCCGCCTGCCATCACCCATCCTCCACCCCATCACTGGGCCCCGGGACAACCAACCCCTACCCACGGAGGGGAGAACTAACAACTCAGCTGCTCCCTGTCACCGCTCCCGGGATCCCCATACAGAGCAGCGGTGGTGTTACCAAAAATCACCACAACCGTGGGTGGCGTCACGGACAATAACCAAATCCCCACCACCAATCAACCCCTTTCACTCACGGGCGAGGAGCGCCGCACGAGACCCCGGGATCCGGCCCACCGCTCGAGCCACCACCAAGCAGCAGCAGCCGCCGCAGCAGCGGCCGGACCCGAGCAGTGGGTGAGCGCAGCGTTGCCATCCTCCTCCCCGCCCGCGACAAAAGCAAGGCCTCTGGACACACTCGTGGTCTGCTCTGGATTTTCCTGTGGTGGAGGAAGCAGTTCTGTCTTTCTGTGAATGGCTTGTGGCTGAAGTTAATAAACCAGGTGAAAATCGACTTGTGAGGAGTTCCTGCATCTATTACCTCTTGCAGCTGAGGGAGTGACTCTACCACAAGTGGTGCAGACTGCGGGCATGAATCCCAGGAAAGGTTTATACCTGCTACCGAGGTGCTGGATGTCCTTGGTGAAGGCAGCAATGAGTCAGAGAACACGGTCAGACACCATGGAGGACCTGATCAAGCACCTGATGCAGGCCCAGCAGCAGCAAGCCCAGCAGAAGATGAACAGGTTGTTTATACAGCAGCAGCAGCAAGCCCAGCAAGAGACGAACAAGCTGTTGATAGAGCAGCTGCAGCAACAACGGGAGCAACAGCAGCAGCAGCAGATAGACGTCCTAGCAGATGTAATCCGTGGCAGAGCGACCAGTCCAGGTGATGACGCTAACGTCCGGAAGGCGGTAAGGCGAGCTATGCAAAAGATGACTCCGGGGGATAATGTTGAGGCCTTCTTGACTGTGTTTGAAAGAGTTGCTGAACAAGAAAAACTCCCGCCGGAGCAGTGGGCGGAGGTATTGGCGCCATATTTAAGTGGAGAGCCACAAAAGGCCTATTATGATCTGGCTTTACAGGACGCTAAGGAGTATGACAAATTAAAGGCTAAAATTGTGGCACGCCTGGGTGTGACTATGACTGTTAGGGCACAATGGGTCCACCAAATCATGGTGACAAACCCCCTCGCTCGCAAATGTTTGATTTACTGCATCTGGTACAAAAATGGTTGCAGCCAGAGTCCTCCACCCGAGCGCCGATGGTGGAGCGAGTCATAATGGACAGGTTCATTCACTCCCTTACGAAGCCAGGGCAGACTTGGGTTGCCCAGGGAATCCCCCCGAATGTTGACGACCTGGTTGAACTAGTGGAGAGGTACCAGGTGGTAGAGAGTTCCCTGGGGAAGCCACGGGACTTACCACCTCCCTATTGGGGGGTTTCTTCAGGGAGCAACACCCAAAAGAAGGATACAAGAGCCACAGGAGGGGGGAATCCAAGGTCCCAAGTGGCAAGTGGAGGCATGCAAAAAACTCCAATCAATAATATTATCTGTTGGAGGTGCCATGGACCGGGTCACATTGCTGCCCGTTGTCCCTTGACCACCGTGCCGATGAACTGCAGCATGGGTCGGCGCTCTTCCTATTATGCATACCCAGCCTGCAGTGTGGACAGTCAACCCAGTGAGGGGCCACAGGCATGTCCTGTAGAAATAAATGGTACCAGAATAGTGGGACTGTTAGACTCCGGGAGTTTGATGACCCTCGTGAGGGACACACTTCCACACCAGCTGATTCCTGGGAAGAGGGTGGGTGTCCGCTGTATTCATGGGAATGCCAAGAACTACCCTGTGGCTGCGGTGACTATAAAAACAACTTGTGGGTCGGAGTCTCATGAGGTTGGAGTGGTGAAAGATCTCTTGCACCCAGTAATAATAGGGCGAGACTTTACTTTGTTCTGGGAGTTGTGGAGTAAAGGGGTGGAACCCTGGGTCTCAGATAAAGGACAGTTAGCCCTCAATGATAAGCCTTCATTTCAGCCGGAGGCGGATGAATTCCCCCTATGTGTGTTGGTGGGCGATGAGGATGAGGTCGTGTCCCAGGAGGTTAACATTCCGAAGTTGGCCGTTTCAGAAGGGAACTTTGGGACTGCTCAAATGAGGGACCTGACACTAAATTGTTCATTTGAAAATGTGACTGTTATAAACGGGGTTGCTCAAGAGCCGGGGGCTGACACCAGATTCCCCAACTATGCAGTAAATGGGGAATTATTATATCGGGTTATCCAGTTGAGAGGTGAGATAATTGAGCAACTATTGGTACCAGGGCCTTATAGACACCGGGTGTTAGACATAGCCCATTCTCATGTCCTGGGTGGTCACCTGGGGTTAGATAAAACCCAGGAGCGGATTCTTCAGAAGTTCTACTGGACGGGGTGTCATCGAGAGATTCTTAACTATTGTAGATCCTGTCCCACCTGCCAGCTAACTGCACCAGTTCCACATTTTCGAAGTCCCCTTGTGCCATTACCTGTAATACGGTCCCGTTTGACCGTATTGCCATGGATCTTGTGGGCTCCCTGGTAAAATCCGCTAGAGGCACCAGTATATCTTAGTGGTTCTGGACTATGCGACTCGATACCCTGAGGCGGTACCAATTAGAAATATTTCTTCTAAGAATATAGCCAGGGAGTTGGTTCATATCTTCTCTCGAACTGGACTGCCAAAGGAGATCCTGACAGACCAAGGGACCCCCTTTATGTTGAAAGTTATGAGGGAACTGTGTAAGGTGCTGCGGATTACACAACTGAAGACTTCAGTGTATCACCCGCAGACCGACGGCCTTGTGGAGAGATTCAATAAGACCTTAAAGTCCATGCTTAAGAAGGTCGTGGAGAAGGATGGCCGAGATTGGGACTGCCTGCTTCCATACTTGCTTTTTTCTATCAGGGAAGTTCCACAAGCCTCTACCGGGTTCTCTCCCTTTGAACTTTTATATGGTCGACATCCTCGGGGTTTGCTTGACATAGCCAAAGAAACCTGGGAAGCAGAGGTTACTGTCAGGTTTCCGGGTTTTCCAGTCCTCTTTTGAAAGAGCTTGCCCTCGGTTAACATGGAGTTTTATGTTCTGTTGCCCTACTTCCTGTCCAGCTGCTTAAAAGGCCGCCTCTAAGCCTAGTCCAGTGCCTGAGTATACTGCTTGCTGTGTGCTCCTGCTTGACTGCTGCTGCTACTTGGATCCTCCTGAAAATCTACCGACCGACTCTGGACCACACCCGGTTTCTTCAAACTGTGCCCGGACTCCGTCTGCCGTCTTTGGTCAGCACGTCTGCCCGGTTTCTTCCGGTTCGTAACCATTCTGGACTGTCATCCCGTACGGACACTTCTGGACTTTACCGCTTGCCCCTTGTGTCCCGGCTGCGGCGCATTTAGGCCTTCCGGGGTTGATTGCCGGACAGTCCCTGTATAGGGGTTCGCTCTGGTGGTCTCCCTGGGGGAGTCCGGTGCGTGGCCCCGGGAATTCCCTCCGCTCCGTTTCGGGAAGGTATTTCGTGTGTTTGTTCTGCTGTGTTTGTTCTGCTGTGTTTGTTCCGTTGTGTATCTACCGTGGTTACATATCATAAACATCTTGTACCACAAACTCGTCTCTGGCTGTCATTGCCCTAACGCTATCGAAATCCTCAAAACATACAATAGTATTACATTATACTCAGGCCATAAGAGGATTTCGCTGGGGCAATGACTGAGACACGAGTAGATCAGCTCTTTTCTATGATTAACTCCTTGCAGCAGGAGATGGAGGTGGTGCAGACTAAACTTAGAGATGTGGAGGCACAGCTGGGCCATGATCACCAGGTACTGGGTCCGGCTATACAGGATTTGCAAGTCAGAGTGGAGGCTCAGGAAGCCGGCCCCACTACGTCCGTATCAGTTGCCGGTATGCCTAGGTTACCCCCATTCCGTTTCAATGGTGACCGTAGTCAGTTTCGTGGATTTGTGAACCAATGTATACTGTTTTTTGATGTACATGCCGATTATTACCGTTCTGACCGGTCCAAAGTGTTATGTATAATTATGTTATTAACCTCACGAGCACTGGCTTGGGCTAATCCTATGATAGAGAACCGGGACATCCGTTTAAATCACCTAGATGATTTTCTGACCGCAATGGCGCAGATGTTTGATGATCCGAATCGCCGTGCTACCGCTGAATCGGCTCTCCTTTCCTTACGTCAGGGAAAGCGTTCTGTCGTTGAATACACCACTGAATTTAAGAGGTTAGTGGTAGACACCGACTGGGGAAACAATGCATTATTGTCTGTTTTCAGAAAGGGGTTGTCCGGTACCATCAAGGACGAGTTAGCTCGTTCTGAATCTCCAGGGGATTTTGAACTGTTTCTCCAGCACTGTGTGCGTATTGATACCCGCTTGACGGAACGTAGACAGGAAAAATGGGCAGCTGTAAACCGTGTAAACAACTTTGCATTTCCTTCCAGAGAACCCGCTCTCAGGACGCCACGGGAGGCCGAGGACGTTCCTATGCAAGTGGACTCTCTGCAAAAGCGAGAGACCAATGAACGTCGCGAACACCGGCTCCGTGAGCGTTTGTGTTTCTATTGCGGTCAATCGGACCATTTCTTGATCGACTGCCCGAAACGTCCGAATCGCCCAAATAAGGTATTGGCAGCCATGGCAGAGTGTGACAGCACGGACGCAGAGTCCGATATCTCTGAGGCAAGTGGACACTTGGATGCGGTATTTCCCTTGACTGTAATGTCAACCTCACCGAAGGACTCGGAAGGGAAATATACCCATTGCTCGCTCCCCATTCAGATCCGGTGGGAGGGACAGCTAATACCTACCTCTGCAATGATAGATTCTGGGGCAGGGGGAAATTTCATGGACTCCTCTTTTGCCAGGAAACACGGTATCCGGACTCAGCAAAGAGCCTCACCGGTTACCATGGAGACGGTAGACGGATCTCCGTTAATCTCTGGACCAGTTGATCGGGAAACCGTACCGCTAGAATGTGTCATGAAGCCAGGTCAGCAGGAGACCCTTGTTTTCATGCTAATTTCTTCTCCTCATTTTCCGATTATTTTAGGTATTCCGTGGCTACGGTCTACAAATCCGGTCATCGATTGGGAAACTAAGGAAATATCCTTCCCACCGCAGAGTATTCCGACCATTAGTCCAACTGTTCCGGTTCCAGTAACACCGAATGCGGAGGGCACTGTACAGGTACCTATTCTACCCCCGGTGTATAACGACTTTGCGGACATATGCGACAAAAGAAAAGCCGATCGGCTTCCCCCGCATAGACCGTATGATTGCCCCATAGACTTACTCCCAGGGGCGGAGATCCCGTTTGGTCATGTCTACCCGTTGGCGGCACCTGAGCTAGAAGCACTAAAAAACTACATTGATGAAAGTCTAGCTAAGGGATTTATTCGTCCGTCTACCTCACCAGCAGGGGCACCCATCTTTTTTGTGAAAAAGAAAGAGGGGACTCTAAGACCCTGTATTGACTACCGGGAACTGAATAAAATAACCATCCGGAACCGGTATCCGTTACCATTGATTCCTGAGCTATTGGAGAGGGTCCAACAGGCAAAAATATTCACCAAATTGGACCTCTGTGGGGCATACAATCTACTCCGCATACGTCCCGGAGACGAGTGGAAGACCGCGTTCCGATGTCGGTATGGACATTTTGAGTACCTAGTGATGCCTTTTGGACTTTGTAACGCTCCCGCGGCTTTCCAACATCTAGTTAACGATATTTTTAGGGATATCATGGACCAATTCATGGTGATTTATCTGGACGATATCCTAATCTTTTCTGATTCCCTACAGGAACACCAGGAGCACGTCAAGACCGTACTTACCCGGCTGAGGGAAAACCACCTGTACATCAAACTGGAGAAATGCGAATTCCATTGCTCACAGATACAATTCTTAGGTTATGTCATCTCTCCTCAGGGACTGAACATGGAGTCTGGCAAAATACAAGCAATTCTAGACTGGCCGGAACCGGGAAACATCAAAGAGGTACAACGCTTTGTCGGTTTTGCCAACTTTTACCGACGTTTTATCCGTAATTTTTCAGAGATCGTTCGTCCCATCACTCTGTTAACCAAGAAAGGACAGAAGTTTGTGTGGTCCGCCCAGGCCCAGGAAGCCTTCCATCGTCTCAAGGTTTGTTTTACCTCAGCGCCTATATTGGTACATCCGAATCCCGCACTTCCCTTTATCGTGGAAGTCGACGCTTCCGACTACGCATTAGGGGCCATCCTTTCTCAAAGGACTGGGGACAAGAGTCTCTTACATCCGTGTGCTTTCTTTTCCCGCCGGTTGTCCCCTGCAGAAAGGAACTATGACATTGCGGACAAAGAATTGTTAGCGATTATTTCCGCTTTCAAGGAATGGAGACACCACTTACAGGGAGCCGCGCAGCAAGTGATAGTACTCACAGATCATCGTAATCTGGAATTTCTTAAGTCTGCCAGGTGCCTGTCTCCACGGCAAGCCCGTTGGAGCCTATTCCTTAACCAGTTCAATTTTGTCGTTACATACCGTCCAGGTTCACGTAATGGGAAAGCCGATGCCTTGTCCCGAATCCACGCCGTGGACTCCGTGCCTGGAACCCCGTCTCAGACCGTGTTATCGGATGCCAATTTCGTTGGAGTAATCCAGGACCAGGACTTGTGGAAGGACATCAAGCTGGCCTATGATGGTGACGTATTTCTTGCTGCCCCCCCGAATGATGTAACTCTTGTTCTTCGGAATGGTGTGTGGTTGAGAGAGCGACGCATTTATGTCCCGGAGGCCGTAAGACTTCGGGTTCTCAAGTTGGTCCATGACTCCGTGTTGGCTGGTCATAGGGGGGTACAGAAGACGCAGGAATTTCTGAACCGTTTTTTCTGGTGGCCTACCTGTTTAAAGGACGTAAAGGACTATGTCCACTCATGTGTGGTTTGTGCCCGATGCAAGGTCCCTCGTGTGGCTCCTACAGGACTCCTCCAACCGTTACCCGTGCCATCTCGCCCTTGGGGGTCTATCTCAATGGATTTTATTGTGGAGTTGCCCGTCTCAGACGGTCACAATACCATTTTAGTGGTGGTGGATCGGTTGACTAAAGCTGCTCACTTTATTCCGTGTGCCGGTCTTCCCTCAGCCTCAGAGACAGTGGATCTGGTTATCCAGAACGTGTTCCGATTGCATGGGGTACCAGACGAGATCATCTCTGACCGGGGCGTGCAGTTCACGTCTAGGTTCTGGAAGGGGTTTTGTACGGCACTCCAGATTGATGTCTGTTTGTCTTCTGCATACCATCCTCAGACAAATGGGCAGACCGAACGGACCAATCAAACCCTGGAACAATACCTTCGCTGTTATGTCAGCCATCTGCAGGACGATTGGTTGAAGATGCTTCCGTTGGCGGAGTTCTCGTATAACAACACTCAGAGCAGCTCCACTAAGGTAACGCCCTTCTTTGCTAACTTGGGTTACCATCCGACTATTTTGCCTAGGTCACCGGTTGCGGTCTCAGTGCCTGCGGTGGAGGACAGATTGACAGAGCTACGACAAAATCTGGAGGTTCTGAAGGACACTGTGGCTACAGCTCAGGAGCGTTACAAGAGGTCGGCAGATGCTCACCGGAAACCGGCACCCATGTATAAGGTAGGGGACTCTGTATGGTTATCCACCAAGAACCTGAGATTGGGTGTCCCTTCGCAGAAGCTGGGACAAAAATTCATCGGTCCGTTCAAGATCACCGGGATCGTGAGCCCTGTGGCCTGTCGGCTGCGGTTACCGCACCATCTAAAGGTACACCCGGTCTTTCATGTTTCTCTCCTCAAATCCGTCTCTCCCAATACGTTTCATGGTCGTGTCGTGCCTCCTCCTCCGCCTGTGATGGTCGACGGCGAGGAGCAGTTCGTGGTTGAGGACATTATTGACTCCCGGCTCCATCGTCGTCGGCTTCAGTATCTGGTACGTTGGCAGGGGTACGCCCCCGAGGACGATTCCTGGGAACCGGTGGGTAACATTCGAGCACCCCGGAAGATCGCTCAGTTTCATCGACGGTACCCGGACAAGCCGGGCCCTGACCCGTCCTGAGGCCGTTTCTGGGGGGGGGGAGTAATGTCAGGTTTCCGGGTTTTCCAGTCCTCTTTTGAAAGAGCTTGCCCTCGGTTAACATGGAGTTTTATGTTCTGTTGCCCTACTTCCTGTCCAGCTGCTTAAAAGGCCGCCTCTAAGCCTAGTCCAGTGCCTGAGTATACTGCTTGCTGTGTGCTCCTGCTTGACTGCTGCTGCTACTTGGATCCTCCTGAAAATCTACCGACCGACTCTGGACCACACCCGGTTTCTTCAAACTGTGCCCGGACTCCGTCTGCCGTCTTTGGTCAGCACGTCTGCCCGGTTTCTTCCGGTTCGTAACCATTCTGGACTGTCATCCCGTACGGACACTTCTGGACTTTACCGCTTGCCCCTTGTGTCCCGGCTGCGGCGCATTTAGGCCTTCCGGGGTTGATTGCCGGACAGTCCCTGTATAGGGGTTCGCTCTGGTGGTCTCCCTGGGGGAGTCCGGTGCGTGGCCCCGGGAATTCCCTCCGCTCCGTTTCGGGAAGGTATTTCGTGTGTTTGTTCTGCTGTGTTTGTTCTGCTGTGTTTGTTCTGCTGTGTTTGTTCTGCTGTGTTTGTTCTGCTGTGTTTGTTCTGCTGTGTTTGTTCTGCTGTGTTTGTTCTGCTGTGTTTGTTCCGTTGTGTATCTACCGTGGTTACATATCATAAACATCTTGTACCACAAACTCGTCTCTGGCTGTCATTGCCCTAACGCTATCGAAATCCTCAAAACATACAATAGTATTACAGTTACCCCCATAGGAGTGTCATTGAGCATGTGGCCCAGATGCAACAGAGGATGGTTGAGGTGATACCCATCGTGAAAGAGAGTCTTCTCTGGGCTCAAGAGGCACAGGCGAGAGTATATAATCGCTCTGCCAGGGTGAGACAGTTCAGCCCTGGCAATCGTGTGTTGGTGTTGATCCCTACTGTGGAAAGTAAATTTCTGGCCAAGTGGCAGGGACCCTATGAAGTGGTCGTGAAACATGGAGAGGTGAATTATAAGATCCACCAACCGGGTAGAAGGAAGCCCCACCAGGTGTACCATACTAATCTTATTAAGCCATGGCGAGATAGGTAAGCGGTGGAAGCTCCATGTCTAGCTGCCAAGGTGGACGCTGATATCGAGGATGTCACAGTGGCAGAGACGTTGTCAAGGGCCCAAAACCAGCAGTGTCGAGAGTTGCTTTATCAAAATCGAGATCTCTTTTCAGAATTGCCGGGGATTACACAGGTTGTGGAACATGAAGTTCTGACGGAACCACACGTGAGAGTAGATCTGAAGCCATACTGGATGCCCGCAGCCCGCCGAGAAGTGATCTCAAAGGAGGTGAAGAGGATGCTGAGCCTCAGCGTGATTGAGGAATCAAGAAGTGGCTGGTCTAGTCCTATTGTCCTTGTGCCAAAGCCGGACGGAGAATGGCGATTTTGCAATGACTACCGCAAGTTAAATGAAGTCTCAAAATTTTACTCTTATCCGATGCCTCGAGTTGATGAGCTCATTGAAAGGCTTGGGCCAGCCAGGTATATTACAACCCTTGACCTGACAAAAGGGTACTGGCAAATACCCCTGTCTCAAGCGACCAAGGAGAAGATGGCTTTCTCTACACCTGACTTATGTTTCTAGTACACCAGGATGCCGTTTGGGTTGCAGGGAGCCCCAGCCACCTTCCAGAGGGCCATGGACCGGATCCTAGCTTCTCATAAGAAGTACGCTGCAGCTTATCTGGACGATATTGTGATCTTCACCTCGGATTGGGGGAGTCATCTACAGAGGGTCCAGGCGGTGCTGGATGCATTGAGGAAGGCAGGGTTTACCATAAACCCGAAGAAGTGTGCCATAGGGAAGGAGGAGGCCAGGTACCTGGCTAATGTTGTCGGTAGGGGGCCTAATCAAGCCACAAGTGAATAATGTGGAGGCGATTCAGAATTGGTCATGACCACTCTCTAAAAAGCAGGCTAGGGCATTTCTGGGAATCGTCGGATACTACTGTCGCGGGCGGGGAGGGGACGCTGCGCTCACCACGCTCGGGTCCGGCGCTGCTGCTGCTTCGCTTGCTGCTCGGTGGCTCGAGCGGTGGGCCGGATCCCGGGGACTCGAGCGGCGCTCCTCGCCCGTGAGTGAAAAGGGGAATGGTTTGGGGGATTTATTGTCCGTGACGCCACCCACGGTTGTGGTGAGGTTGTGACACCACCGCTGCTCTGGACGGGGATCTCGGGAGCGATGACAGGGAGCAGCTTGGATGTTGTTTTTCCCCTCCGTGGGTAGGGGGGTTGGTTGTCCCGGGGCCCGGTGAGGGAGGAATGGCAGGCGGGTTACGGGGCCTGGTGAGGTGCAGGGTCGCGAGGGCAGTGCGGTGCCGCACGGCACGGTGGTACTCACTCAGCCAATGATGAATGCAAAGTCTCCGGTAAAACAAACTGCTGGATGGACGGGTCCCACAGACGGCTGCGGTGGTTCTTCTCCTGGTAGGTTGGCGGTGACTGCCTTTCCCTGCACCTGTATTATGTTCTCGGTTCTGGTGGCTTCCCACCGGTAACCCGCTCCCCAGCTTGGATGGATGCTAAGGGAGCCCCTTTTGCCCGCAGGCTCTGACCCTGGGAACTGTAGCCTTGGCGGTGACTGTATTTCCCTTCATGGTATGAGCGGTTGCCTTCAACCGGGTCTTGACTGCTGGGAAATCCCTGAGGTTCCCTTCGCTAATGGATTTGACCGGTTTTACGGTGACTCCAAGCCTGGCCGGGGTCCGTAGGCCCTGCCGAATGGTGCTGGCTTCTCTTCGCTCCTCGATCCAGTACCGGCGGGCCCCCGCCCGTCCCCGGTCCTTACGGTTCACGTCAATCAGCCCCTCCTGCAGACGGTCACCACCGTCTGCCAACCTTGCTGTATGTGCCCAGGCCACGCACCCGAACTCCGTCGGTCTGCTCCGCTACCACTTCACTCCTCAACTTCCAACTGAACTCTCCACTCTCCTCTTCTCTTCCCGCCTCCAGGACTGTGAACTCCTCGGTGGGTGGGGCCAACCGCCTGGCTCCACCCCCTGGTGTGGACATCAGCTCCTGGAGGGAGGCAACAAGAATTTTTGTCTGACCTTAATGTGCCTAGCCGGGGTGTGGAGTGTGTTGTTACAGTATCTGTGACGTCCTGGCTTGTCCAGGGTGCCACACTACCGCCGGTTCATACCGAATTTTGCTGTGAGGGCCGCTCCACTGACTGATCTCCTTAGGGCTGTGAAGCCATCGGTGGCCCAGTGGACTTCTGAGGCGGAGGTGGCATTCCAGGACTTGAAGTCTGCTCTGTGTAGGCAGCCAGTGCTGGTGGCACCTGACTTTACAAGGGAGTTTGTGCTTCAGACTAATGCTTCGGAGGTCTGGTTGGGAGCCGTGTTGTCCCAGGAAATAAATGGCTAGGAACATCCAGTGTTTTACCTGAATAGGAAACTCTCATCCTGTGAGAAAAATTATGCCATCGTGGAAAAGGAATGCCTGGCCATTAGATGGGCAGTGGATACTCTGAAATATTATCTGCTAGGCCGAAAGTTCAGACTAGCGTCTGACCATGTGCCACTGACATGGTTGAGAAGTAGACAGGGAAAGAATGCTATGGTGACCAGGTGGTTTCTAGCCCTTCAAGACTTTGCCTTCCAGGTAGAGCACAGACCCGGGAAGTTACATGGGAATGCAGATGCCCTGTCGCGGCTCCCCTGTTTAGTGGTTGATGGTGGCAATGCCCCCGCCTTTGGGCAGAGGGTGGGAATATGTGATGTGATCACTGGTGATGTGCACGAGGGGAGATATGTGTCACTGCGACTACTGCAATCAGTGATGTGAACCCGGATGTAGTACTCCAGCATATTAGGTGCTGAGAGGGTTAATTTGTAATACCTGAACCGGTTTTGTTGTGGACAGCTAAAGAGATGGGTGGGACCACTGCTCCCCGTATCTTCACCTCAGGGTGTGGTCCCAGAGGTAAAAGCCAGGCCTCTGGACACACTCGTTGTTCTGTTCTGTATTTTCCTGTGGTGGAGGAAGTAGTGCTGTCTTTCTATGAATGGCTTGTGGCTGAAGTTAATAAACCAGGTGACATTCGACCCGTGAGGTGTTCCTACATCTACCTCCTCTTGCAGCTGAGGGAGTGGCTCTACCACAACATATATTATACATAAATATAAATATATATATATGGATATGCAGCCTGTGTATTCACACGTGCAGGAGTTTTTCCAAAACTAGCGGTGGGACTGTGGAATGTTCGAGGGGTGGAGGTGGAGCTGGGGTGGAGCCTGGGCGGAGTCACAAGGGGGCCCGAAAATTTTGCCAGTTTGGGGCCCTGAAATTCCTGGTGGCGGCCCTGACTAGTCATTCCTTAACCCAGAGGAAAAGCTCAGAAGTCAAACAACTATAAATGTCCAGATTTGTTTTGGATGTTGGATCATTATAATATGAATTTTATAATAGAGGAGAATTAGAGACACGGACAAAGCTTCTTATTACTGTAACATCATCATTCCTGTGATTCCCGCATGTTCCTGAGCGTTAATCAGGACCTTGGTGACCGCGGAGTCGGCCCCTCCGGACAGGGGACCATTCTATAAACAATCATTCCCGGAGGTTTCCTCATTAGTGCTGTCTAATTACTGAGACCACCTGGAGTCTATGGAGTATAATGATGTCTGGACTCTGATATATACGGGGGGTGCGTGCGCTGAGGACAGGAGCGACGGCCAGAGGTCTGGGAGGTGAGTGATCTCGATAATTAATGGTCTGATGTTAGAAGATGGTAATGAAGAAACATAATAACATCGCTTTACCGGCTGATAAGTTATTGTGAGCTGTGATATAGATGTGCAGTGTCCGTCCACGACCAGTATAGTCACATATGTAGTGGACTCACCCTGACCACAAACCTGACACGTGACAATGGGGCCAATAAGAACATCTAGAAAAGGCCGAACCATCCTGACCACGTCCAGTATAGTCACATATGTAGTGGACTCACCCTGACCACAAACCTTACACATGACAATGGGGCCAAAAAGAACATCTAGAAAAGGCCGAACCATCCTGACCACGTCCAGTATAGTCACATATGTAGTGGAATCATCCTGACCACAAACCTTACACGTGACAATGGGGCCAACAGGAACATCTAGAAAGGGCCAAACCACCCTGACCACAGCCAGTATAGTCACATATGTAGTGGTCTCTCCTGGACCACAAACCTTACACATGACAATGGGGCCAATAAGAACATCTAGAAGGGGCCGATCCGCCCTGACCACGACTAATATCAGCACGTTAGGATATTGAGAAGTTGGGATTCTGAACACTTCATTATTTCCTCTGTTTCGTGGTGTCTTGACATCTATCAGCCGTCTTTCTACTTAAGTTTTAGTAAGAGCCCCTCACCTTTGGGGCCACAAAACATAATTTGCTGTCCTGCTTAGTCTACACTAAAGAAGAATTCCCGAATATTCAATTCTCGTAAATTCAGACACCAGATTTGGTATAAATTTGGTCTGAATTAAAACTCTCCCAATTCCCCTTTTGTTCCAGCATAGCTCCCCGTCCTCCGGCCTATTCTTCCTCTATTGCAGCACAGGAGGTCAGACAGAGGCAGAGTAACAGAGGCGAGTGCCAGGATGAGGAGGGAAAGGTTATTTCCACATGATGACCCCACAGATTCCACAGCTTTTTGGTGTGCAGCGCCATTCTTTTTCTTACCTTTTTGCACGGATGTTCTTGCAGCCAATCACGGGTCAGCAATCATCCAGGAGGTTCAGACACAAGGCCTTCTGTGATTGGCTGCTTAAGTCACATATCCATCTGCATATAAATTGCGGACATGTTGCGTTGGTGCCATTTTGTGAATGTGAAACAGTAGGGAAGCTGCTGCCACCGGGGCTGCTAGACAGTGAGCTTAGCGAAGGGTTTAATGATTGGTAGATGAGATAGATAGGAGAGCGATAGTGTAGAATAGGGACCTACATTGTAGGGAAAGGGATGTGTGCCACAAATCAGCATTTCATGATAGAAATAGGGATTGCTACTTGTAGTACCTGCTAAAGAGTTGTCAGTGACGCATGTACATAAGTATTGCAATATATTACTGCCTGCTCAATAGTAGGCAAACACATTTATAGGATTTGCTAGTTCTCAGTGCTTGGCCTGCTATACATTTTCTAGGCAACTAGCTAAAAAGTTGTTCTTGGCAATTTTAATTGCCTGTTAAAAATTCCACAGTGATGACAATTTGCTATTGAACAAACTTAAAAGGTCTTTTTGGCACTTTTCCATGTCTGCTCCAAATTACACAGTGAACTGCCTTTGTAGGTAGTGGTACTTTTTATTGCCTTCACAATATTGGCAACTTAGGCAGTAACTAAATCATTTATCTTTTGTGTCAGGTGTGTGACAGGTGTGTGTATAGGTTTGCGAAACATGTTTCAAAGATGAGGGGTACATCAACCTTGAGTGCTAAATCACGACAAGGTTGTGGTGGAAGGTGGAATAGGCGGGGTGTTGTAGGTGTACGTGTGGGAAGTTCTGTTAAAAGTCTAGTGAGCAAACACCAGCTCATCCTATCCCTAGAGAAATGAGAACAACTCCCGTTACTGGACAGCCTACTATACTAGATTTCTTTGGCAGCTGGACGTCACTTCAACTTCGAAATGAGGCTGATAAACAGCATGTGCTGGAGTGGATGGCAAGCGCTGCATCAAGTGGCCTCTCCTCCTCTGCCTGCATCTCAACATCACACACAGTTCATTCCTCAGAGCTGCCACCACAATTACACTTGTTTACACCCACATCACAAATCTCCAACCGGCAAACTGACTGTGGGGAACCGCACATGGGCGAGTCTGCAGAGCTGTTTACACATTCAATACCATGGGCATCACAGGTCTGCTCCAAAGATTCACAGAGTGAAGAGGAGGAGGAAAGCATCTGCACCGATGCCCAAAATCTTCGTGAGTTGGATCATGGCACAAGTGAAATAGAGTCCCAGCAGGATCCCCACTCTCGGCAACTGATAGCCCCTGGGGATGGAGGTGATGATGCCAAACTAGGGTGAAAATGAGTAACTCCAAATTGATGATGTCGTTACAGTCTACATGAAATAGATACCCTTTCTTTTCACCTCACACGTAAAGAGATTTTCAACCATGAAGTGCTACCAAAAGGCAGGTTGTCTTCACGGAGGTCTTCCCTACAGGTGACCCCAATGGCGCCCCCTTGCTAAATGAGTATCGCTGATTCGAGATGATGCAACTCTATCTGGTAGAACTTCGAGAGCAGACACCCTTTCATCTTTGTGAAGGTGAAGTTCATACACATAATCAAATCCCTCATATTTTATAAATAGATAAAGTTGATAAAGAGAAGGGTTGACTGGTATTTGATCCAAAACAGTTCCATTCCATTGAGTTATTGGACCACTGCTCTCTTTCCAGCCATGTTGTATCCTACAGAAATTGGTTTACTTGGTCCCATATTGCTTCGATGTTTCTTGTGAGAGGTCCTTTTCTTCATCACCATATTTGCAGAAACGCCTGCATGTGCTGCATCAGCTCTAGATTGCTGAACTGCGGCCTTTCCAAATGAAGTTCATTCATCTGTGTATGCAAGGGCAACAACGCTGCCAAACTAGGGTGAAAACAAGTCACTCCAAGTCTGATGATGTCATTATAGTCTACATAAAAAATATACCCTTTTTTTCCACCTCACAAGTAAAGAGATTTTCGTCTGTAGTGCCAGTCTTGTGGGAGCAGGAGGCTTACCCCTGTCTGTCATGCATCTCTTGATTTTTAACATTTAAATACCAAGCCAGATGCTGTGTGTTGCATGGACTATACCTCACTGTTGTGCAAAGACACTGTGGTGAACTGGGGGGCAATTAATGTAACTGCCCTGCTATCTGCCTGAAAGGTTTTTAAATCTCGAGTTTCAACATTCTCTTTTGACTGCAGTTTCAGTGGTCTGGGGAGCAAGAGGCCTACGCCTGTCTGTCATCTTGTTTTTTCTGGTTAAGGTAGAAATGCTAGTTAAGGCCTTGTTCCAGGGCCGGTCCTACGCAGCCATGTTGCTTTGTTGGTCTATTTGTAATGTGTGCCAATTGTTGTCACTTTTCCTGTTGCCTGACCTTAATTTTTTGAAACGTGGAGAATCCAAGTAGGGTCTCCAAGTTGGCCTTTGTATGTAGTGACAATCTTCTGGGAGCAAGGCTGGCGCCTGTCTGTCATGCATCTCTTGATTTTTAATATGAAAATGCAAGGCCACATCCTGTGTGTTGCATTGACCATACCTCCCTTCTGTAGAAAGACACTATTGTGAAATGGGGGGTGGCAATTGATGTCACTGTCCTGCTGTCTGCCTGAATTGTTTTCAAATATTTCTGTTGAATTTTAAAATTTAAATGCCAGGCCACATCCTGTGTGTAAGTCAGCGCAATCAGGCAGTGCTTACATGTATATGCATCAGAGAACGCAGTCACACAACTACAGAGTTGTGGAACACTATACAGGCTGAGTTTGATAAATGGCTGTCTCCACTGAACCTGGAGCCAGGGAAGGCCATGTGAGATTATAGTGCAAACCTAGTGGCGGCACTATGCCTGGACCATATCACATATGCACTGCATGGATCAGCCTGGTTGTACAGAAATTTCTAAAGCACTATTCCAGCCTGGATGCATTGGTGCAGGAAGCATTGTCGCTGTGTGCTCATGTTTTAAAATTGAAATGCCAGGTCTGTGTGTTGTATGGATCGTACCTCCCTGCTGTGCAAAGACATTATGGGGAGGGAGCAATTGATGCTACTGTCCTGCTGTCTGCCTGAAAGGTTTTTAAATGTTGAGACTCCAAGATGGGTCTCCAAGTTGTGGTTTGTATATACTGGCAGGGGTATGGGAGCACCAGCCCAGTGATGACCCCACAGATGCCACATGATAACCTCACAGATGTCGCATGATGACCCCACAAATGCCACATGATGACCTCACAAATGCCACATGATGACCTCACAGATGCCACATGATGACCCGCTTGTCCCGTATTGCAAGCTCTCGGTCTGATCACTGCACTTGTAGGAATCTCAGCACGAGGTGATCTGGCAGGTTGCGGAGTTCACTGCAGGTTGTTCGCTTACTCCGTGCTGAAGATCAGATAGTCCGGTGGTCAGTTACCGATATCTTACCGGGGCACAGGTTTACGGGCTGTCCTGGCCATCTGGCACATGGAATGTTCAGTATATATATATATACATATATATATATATATATATATATATATATATAGTATGTAACTTCTCAGTGTGCCTCTTTTAAGTTTGTGCTGGGCTGAAATCCGACGCGCGTTTTGGGGACAATCAAGGATGGCCCAGATTGGATTATAAGTCCTATGTATAGGGTATTTCTCCAATCCCCATCAAGTAATTCTACATAGGACGTTCTATAGGTTATAAATACATATACAGGTTACAGAGACATTCATATACAGGTTACAGAGACATGGATTTCATAATTATCTACATGGAAATACAGTGAATGGAAATGAACTACATATGAATGACAAAATAAATTATATAAATTTTACTCCAAAAGGTGAAAAAAATAAATAAAATAGATCAATAAAAAGTATAAAATGTATAAATAAACATATATCATTCTGTTAGATGTTTTCTTCAATTAAACGCAAAAAGCTTAATCGAATTAATTAACCCTTTTGGTTTAAGTGATTATTTCAAATATCCATGCACTTTCCACTTTTTACATTTTTTTAATAGAATTGCCCCTCTCCAATCTTTCTCTGTTTTTTGTGTGTCCCAGGCTAGTGATCCAGAAAAGGATCCCGCATGCTTAGCAGCATATTGTTTACACAGGGGGTGTTTGTGCACTTTTTGTTTATATTTCTATTTTGTTCTCCTACTGGTGTATATAAAGGTCTGATTGTTCTGCCTATATATTTCTTTTGGCAAGGGCATTGTATACAGTATATTACCCCTTTGGTGTAACGTGTGATGAGGTCCCTGATATTAATTTCCTCATTCCCTTTCAAGAAGTTTTTTCTCCTTTTATTATTTGTATTTCCATTTTTTGCTGATACAAATGTACTAATTCTGGGTTGATTGGTGGTTGTTGGGGCTACTCTGTTCCCTATAGTGTTAGCTTTTCTATAGATACATTTTGGGTAGGGGGGTATGAGATCACCTAGTGTTTTATCTTCTTTAGTAAAGCCAGTATTTTTTATGATGTTCTTTGATTTTTGTTTCTCCTGTTTATTGTAGAATAGGTTAATTCAATTCTTCTGAATCTCCTTGAATTTTTCATTCTGTTTTTTTTTTTAAATAAATCACTTTTTTGGATTTTTTGTTTTCCTGGCATACCTTCCCCAAAAATTCTACCTTGTAACCTTTTCTTTAAATTTGTTGGACAATTTTCTTGCTTCTATCTCGAGGTCCCCTATTTGGCTACAGTTCCTGTGTGCCCTCATATATTGGCTTTCAGGTACATTTAGCAGCTGACTTGGACGATGCCAGCTAGTTAGAGATATATAGCTATTGCTATATTTGCTGTAGGTTATTGCTTGAATTTTTCTGTTCTCAATAAGAATGCTAAGATCCAAAAACTTAAT
Source organism: Anomaloglossus baeobatrachus (assembly GCF_048569485.1). NCBI lineage: Eukaryota > Metazoa > Chordata > Amphibia > Anura > Aromobatidae > Anomaloglossus > Anomaloglossus baeobatrachus. The sequence goes on from NC_134354.1 coordinate 798,175,440, forward strand.
GTGCTCTTTACTAAACATAGAGGTGAACCGTAAATCATATTCATTAATACTAATGTCATGATTTTTGATCCCCGGAACATATAAACAGGATATCATCTATGAAGCGGTGCCAGAGGACCAGATTATGCCGAATTATGCCACTGGGGTATATGGTGGACTCCTCCCACCTTCACATATATAAATTGGCATAACTCGTAGCAAATCTTGTCCCCATGGCATATACTCCCATTAGTGCAGATAAAATACACTGATTTACATTTGGAAAAAATATTCCGCTGTCTTAAGTATTTTTGCTGATTTTCCCTAAATGAAAAGTGCTGATATGGACTAAAAAATATGCAACATATCAAACACTTTCCCCAATGGGAAATGTTTGATGAAAGGTTTTATAATTGAATATCAGGGGTAATGAGAAATTCTGAAGAAGTGATAGCCCGGAATATGTTGTATCATGCAAAAAACAAGTCTATCGTCTGACCAAGAGGGGAGCTATTGTGTAGATTGTAATTGTTTGGAGGGATGGTCTCTTTTTGGTGGATCTGGAATAGTTTTGGTCAGGGTTGTCTCACAGTAAACACCACCAGTAGTCGGCCATCATGTTTGTGTTTCATCTGCTTAGATATTTATGCTCCATGGTCCTGACATTTTGGTGAAAGCTTCTCCTTGTTCTTCACTCATAGCTCATCGATGTCTTTGGAAAATTTGGTCTGACAGAATTCATTGACACTAAAAATTTCCAAAGTCGTGTGTATATGATGCGTCTGCGGGGTCTTGGGGAATTACTCGTCACCGAGTCGATGTAGAGTGGGTTTGGGTTGTCACAGTGGCCTGGCCCGGCTCCATGATCCCGTGGTGTCAACCAAAATGATGTAAGGGATGATGGTGAAATTGGGAGTAGTTGTCTTTTGTGACGCCACCTGTGATGTGCGGCTATAATGGTAGCCGCCACTGCGGAAAGTCTCTTTCTGCTGGCGAGGATGGTAATGCAGCTCAGATGTTGCAGCTCTCCACAGGCAGAGCTAAGCCACAAGGAGGATGTTGGGGGTTGTGTTGTGAATGTTAGTTATGTCTTGGCTGCTGGGAGGCTCCCTCTGGTGGCCAGGAAGGGTTTGGACAGAGACCAGGTGGGTTGTGCAGTGGGTGTTTCCTTTCCTAACTCTCTGCTTATTTAAGTCCTGGTCTGATTGCAGGCTGTTGCCGGATGTCAGTTGTTCTTTGTATCTTTAGCCTGCTTGATCCTGCTTTACACCACATCTTCCCCAGATAAGTGCTTGCTCTTTATTTATTGTCTGGTTCTTTTGTTTATCTGGGTTTGTCATTTTGCTGTGGTTATTTTCAGTATATTTGCTTGCAGGGATTTTCCCCCTTAGTGGATTGTTGAGGAACTCCCTGCAGTTCTGTGTGGAGTATAGCTCCTTTGGGTCCATGTGTTTGTGGCTTGTTGACTTTGTTATGATTCTTGTTTTCTGTTCATTGGTATGACAAGGGCACCTGGTATAGGACGGAGTTCAGATCGAGCGATCTGAGGGCCTTTTTGTACTATCAGGAAGTTGGTATTTTGCAGGGTTTTTCTCTGGCAACCATCAGTCCCTTTCCTGTCTTTTCCTATTTTAGTCAGCGGGGGCCTCACCTTTTGCTAATCCTGTCATCTGCCTGTGTATTGTGTTTTTCCTATATCACCGCAGTCTTTGAATGTGGGGGGCTTGCTATTCTTGTCTATTTTCTGAGGCAGAGAGTTATTCGTCTTTCCTACCTTTAGGATAGTTAGTTCTCCGGCTGGGTTCGCGGTGCACAGGATGTTAGTTCACCCCTCGGCTACTTCTAGTTGTGTTGGTTAGTAAGGGGATGGCGGCCAGATTAGTTGCCAATGCTCTTGTCACCTTTTTGCCAATGATTTGTGGTGGTCTTCCATGGTTCCAGATCATAACAGGGTTGTTGTCCACCCCAGTGTGGAAAGCGAGGGGCGCGGGTAGAATCAGACGACACAGCGGTTGCAGTTTAAGGTGTTTACTCACTGAGTTGCTCCTGCCGTTGGACTGCCAGACTCCGCTTGGATGGGCTCCAGACGATCCCGGATAGTTTGGGGGCTGGGACCAGAGGGATACTTCGTAAGTCCTTCCTCCTTGCGCTCTGTTGTGTGTGTCCCTTCGACTTGAAGCTACACAGGGACCTCGGTTCTTTGGGGTGGTTATGTTCCCTGTCTGATCTAGTAGGCAGCGCCAGTCCGTTGATGGGCCACCCTATGATCACGGCTCCTGGCTCTATATGCTGCTTTGCCCCAGGCGCTGTTGTGGGCTAGAAGAGTTGAGATCCTCTGCCTGGCGGATTCTGCTGGCACACCTTGAAGTGCCAAGCAGCCTAGGGTTCCGCACCCTGCCGGTCCTGAGGTAACTATTAGCTCTTCCCTCAGCGACCGTATTCTCCTGTGTCTCACTTCATTCCTATTGGTGACTAGACTGAGTAAGTGTGTGTGGCTCCTGCTCCCCAGATTAGTCGCCCCGCACACTCGAGCCCCAGAGTTAGTGGGTGGGAGGCCCCAGACAATATGATGACCATCCTAAATGACCCGACCCTAACCCCATCCTGATGAGTGGGCAATTGGCTTATGGGTGGTGATGAATGTTGTGAACCGGCACCGACCTCCTCCTTACCCAATATGAGTACTGCACCTCTGGTGAGATGCAGTACCCTGTGGCAACTGAAGTCTCAGGGGCGCCACATATAGGTACAGGAACTCCGTTGCAATTGGTCTTATTGGCGAGGGGAGATGGGTGCCGGATGGAAGATCTTGTCTTTGTGTTTGTGCCTGTAATATTTACTATATAGATGTAGCAGTGCTCCGCAGGGTTTACAGGCTCTCCCGCTACATTGGGACTCCAAAGCTAACACTTTTTCTCTGACCCTTAGTCCACTGTCTCGGGCTTCCTGTACATATCCTGCTCACGTTAAGTGGTGCCCAAAGTGTCTGTGGTCCTCTAGATTAACCCTAAGATATGCATGATAAGCTTTACACACAAAGTCACAAATATTTGTCCTTTGGTTCTTGTAAAACAAACACAAATATATCAGAATATATTAGGATTATTCCTGCCTTGTCCACAAACTATTCGAATGCAGGATGAAATATTCAACCAAACTCCTTTTATCGGCGTTAAATTTTCTGCACCTTGTAAGCCTCTTGAACGGCTGAATGCTGCCATTAGTTTTCACGCTGGTTATATAGCCATAACATTCAGACATCAGCATTTTTTACCTCCTTATTAAGCAGTCTTCCTGTTAGTTACACCAGTTGCATATTCCGCATTTATTTTTGTGTGTTCAGCACATCTAAAAAATATAATTATAATTACAAGGTTACATTATTACTGAGAGAGTTTATCAGTAAACAGCATTTTATTGGAGAAGACTGGTGAGATTTGTGGTTTGACTCATCACACCAAAAGTCATAAAGAGCACATGTTATATTGTAGTTGGCAACACCGAAGTAGAGACATTAATAAAGGAGGGAAAACACCATCATTGAGGGGGCAATGTCCCACTGATTCGCCTGTTATTTCATAGATGGGTTGTAGGTCAGTGATTGCTGAGGACAATGTCTGGTATGACAGATAGAAATACAGCGGCAGCTCTACAGGTCCCGGCAATGCCCATGATATAAGCTGCATTTACTGGAGGTCTGTGCTCCGGCTCCTGTTGATAACACAATACCACATTTCTCCCAATACGGTGGAGCCTTTGGCTTCTGGCGGAGGAGAACCTTTCTTTATGCGGATAATACCCCCTTAATACTTCTGAATCGCGGAGTCTACACCGACAGTCACTAACATGGTCAGTGGATTTGTGGATTTCCCGGGTTGAGCAGTTGCTCATCTAAGTCGCGTGTGAGTATAAGGAATGCGGATTTAACACTTATCTAAACTTTTCTTTAGGATGGAAAACTTTCTGTATTTGTGAATTAAAATATTTAGAGATGAAAATTAATTATTCCATTAAATGTTGTAAAGCCGGTCTCCGGGCACCGAAGCGCCGAGCCTTGAGAATATCGCTTATGTTATCCAAATTGATCGAATATTTAGACAGCGTATTTAGAAAGTGACAGTGTGATGCAGGATACGGACGGTGGAGGATCCGGGCCACAGACGAGGATTTATTATTTATCAGATACAGCTAAATATCAAATGTGATTTTTATAGGAGAATAGATGGAATCATTAACACAATCCCAAGACAAGCCTGTCCTTCTCATGTTGGGGTGAAGACTCTTTTCTAGAGATGAGTGGACCCGTGGATGGTCAGGTTCAGCCGAACTAAAAATTAAATATAAAAATAGCAACAAAAAGAGGAATAAATATTGAACTTAAAATTAAAGTTCAGTTTGATACCTGGTCTTGACCCAAACATGACCCCGGACGCCAATCCCCCTATAAGTCAATGGAGACTCATACTTCTGTGCAGTAAAATGGCTGTAAAATGGTTGTAGTAAGGTTTTCAGGGCTGCAAAAGAAAGCAAAATGGGGGTAAGAGCAGGACAATAGCCCTGCAAACAAATGTGGATAGGCAATAGATTTTTTTTAAAAAAAGACATTGCAGTCCCTCCTATTGTTGGGCAGCAGCTGCGGGTTGCAATACTGAACTCTCTGCTTCACCTGGCCTGGTTATCAAAAATAGAATGTATCCCAGACCATAAATTATTTAAATAAATAAAAAAAGTCATGGGGTTCCTTCTATTTTTGAAAACCAGCCAAGGTAAAACAGATAGCTGGGGACTGATATTGTCAGGCCGGGAAGGCTCATGGTTTTTTGACCCCTTCCAGCCTAAAAATAGCAGCTCGCAGCCGCCTCAGAAGTTGCGCATCCATTACATGCTTCAATTCTGATGCTGTACTCAGTTATTCCCTATTGCCCTGGTGCGGTGGCAATAGGGGTAATACTTGTGATGTTGATGTCAGCTGTGAATTGACAGCTGGCATAAAAACTAGAGGTTAATAAAGGAGGGTGATCCATCAGACACCCCAATTACTAACCCAGCAAGTGCAGAATTAAAAAACACAGACAAGGAAATAAAACCTTATTTGAAACATCCTTCACCCGCACCCCCTCATTCACCAATTTATTACTTCAAAAGAAATCCTGGAGGTTTTGACGTAATCCAATCGTGTAATATGCAATGACTCCCAACGATTCCTATGAAGCTTCGTTGTGAGAACAAAGCTCTATTGGTCACTGTCGGTCATATTTGTGAGAAATTCAGTACCTACCGCTGAAGACGAGTCACCTCTTGCTCTCAGAACAAAGTTGTATAGGAATCGATGGACATTGTGGGACATTGCTCTTTGGATTACGTTGGATTGTCCAGAATTAAATTTTAATTAATACATTGGTGAATGAGGATGTGTGGATGAATCCAGTCTTTATTCCAATAAACTTTATATTACTGTGTGTGTGTTTTTTAACTGTATGCTTGCTGAGTTAGTAAAGGAGTTATCAGAAAGATGCCTCCCCATTACTAATCCCAGTGTTTGATGTCAAATGTCCCTTCACAGATGATATCAATCCCTCAATTATTACCTTGATTGCCACTGCACCAGTGCAATCGTGAAGAGCCAGACTAATGGGGCAGCTGCAGGCTGCTATTTTTAGGCTGGGAAGGGCCAAATAACCAAGGACTCTCCAAGTCTGATAATACCAGCCCTTAGCTAGGTGCTTCACCTTGGCTGGCTATCAAAACTTGGGGGGACAACATACAGGTTTTTTTTGGTTATTTATTTAGATAATAATGAAAAAAAATCTTTGAATCACCTCTATTTTTGATAACCAGCAGTTAAAGATGACAGCTGAGGGTTTCAGCCTGCAGTTGTCTGTTTTACCTGCGCTGTTATCATGAGTGTGTATTTTTGGGGGATCTGGGATCAGGATTTCTCAACTATTAATTGATCGCAGGTCCTCTGTGGATCCCATTTGACTGTCATAATATATTGGAGTGGATTTTCTCTCATTTAATGCTGGAGGGGTTAAAGATCTGTCTGAAACCCTTCTGGATAAAATTACTTATCGCCCTAATCGCAGCTGTAGCATCTTATCATCACTCCCTTCTGCTATAGGGACCCCCTCTTGGATTTACTACATACCAGTAATAGATCCTCAGTACTGACCACTTTGAAGGATCCTGTCTCTGGAGAAGCTGAGGTGTTTGTTTCTGTTATGGAGCTAAATGGTTCTCCAACTTGGATCTCAGGTAATCCATAATCTGATTACAATCAGTTAGGGGGATTAGTGGAAAACGGCCTTTAACAATCCTGAAGGACATTATGAAAATCTGTTCATGCCATTTGGTCTGACTAATGTCCGCTCCTTTTTTCAGCATTTTGTCAATGACATTTTTTGTCACCTGGTGTGTAGATTTGTGATGACAAATCTAGACGATATTTTAATCTGTTCACCTGATCTCAAGACACATCAGGTACGTCAGGCATTAATTACAGATATTACAGATAGTAAACTGTATGCCAAATGAAAAAAAAAATGTGTTCGCTGTACATGAGGTTACATTTTTGGGTTTGCACGTGGTTTCGAAATTGATCCTGATAAGATCTGCGCAGTTGTGGAGTGGAATCCTCTAGAGAATCTGAAAGCATTCCTATGCTTTCTGGGATTTGTCAACTGCCATCGGGAATTTACCCGAAACTGCTCATCAATTATCAAACCTCTCACTGATATGACAAAAAAGGTACAGACTTTTTGAGGTGGTCCGACCCTGGCCATCGAGCATTTTCTTCCTTCAAGGAGTGTTTTGGCATGGCTGCTATACTTATTCTGCCCTATGTTTCCCAACCTTTTATTGTTGAGGCTGTTGCGTCCAGGCTGGGGGTTGGGGCAGTGTTATCTGAAGGGCCATCTCTTGGTAAGTGGCATCTATGCACCTTTTTCTCAAAAAGTTATCGCCGGCTGAAAAGAACTATGATATTGGCAATAGAGAACTTTTAACTATTACGTTGGATTTTGAGGAATGGGAATTTACCTGTGTTCACCGAACATCTCCAAACACCATTGAATTCAATGGCAGGCAAAATGTATTTGTTAGTAAGCTACGGGAGCTGGTGTTGGTAAGGGCTAGATGAGCTGCATAAGAAAGAATATAAGGAGTAAATCAGGACAGTTATACTTACCGACCTTCCCCGCAGCTGTAACACTACTACTGATCCACTCATTAAAGCTCATACATACTCACTGCGTCTACCACCTATCTGCAGTCCCGGCATCTGTGATTGGTTGCAGTCAGATTGTACCCGCATCCTGTGTGACAGAATTTGTGATTGTTTGTAATCACACATGCTGTCTGCATCCTTATAGTGGTGTAAAAATAAATAAAAAATGGTGTAAGGTTACCCCCATATGGTGATACCCAGCACAAGTAAAGCAGACAGCTACAGGCTTCAGCCCCCAGCCATGCATGTTATCTTGGCTGTGTATCTAAATACAAAGGACCCCATTAAGCTTGTTTAATTGTTTAAATAAATAATTTAAAATAAAAAATACAATTTTGATACCCAGTCATGATAAAGCCAACAGCTGGGAGCTGGTATTTTCAGCCTGGGGAGGACCATGGTTATTGGGCCCCACCCTAAAAATAGCAGCCTGCAGCTGCCCAGAATTGTTGCATCCATTAGATGTGACAATCCTGGCACTTTACCCAGCTTATTCCAATTACCCTGGTGGCAATCGACGTAATATAAGGGGTTAGTGACAGCTGTGATTTGTCAACAAATGACAGCTGCCATCAATCCCTAAATTAGTGATGGGGAGGGGCTTATGAGACCCACCTATTAGTAACCTTGTAAGTAATAAGAAATAAAACACAAACACTGAAAAAATCCTTTATTTAAAATAAAATACAAAAAAACACCCTCTTTCTCCAATTTATTAACCCACCAAATACCCAGCTCCAGTGTAATTCCCATGACATCAAACGATGATCCCTGCTCTGCTACATACTGAAGTTGCAGTGCACATTACAGAATATGACCGACCGCTGCGGCTTCAGCCAGACACTGACTAAGCTGCAGCTGTGAGCGGGGATGTCAATAAATTTATCTGTGGTCACAGCTTGAGGTTCTCATGGCACCCCACCTGTGACCGCAGATAAACTGACCTCAGGTAAACTGATGGAACCTAGTGACTTCACCCCAGGTGAATTGAGTTTAATCACACCTGCATCTCCTGGCAGAAAAAAAGCATTTTTTTGCTAAGAGATACAGATTTGTGCTGGAATTTATACACCAAATACCTGCACCAATAATCTTCTATCCAAAAAAATGCAGTTTTGATGCAGTACTGATGTGATTTTTTCCCAGGAGATGTAGATTTGGTGCAAGAATTTGGTGTATAAATTCAGGACAACATCTGCATCTCTTGGCAAAAAAATGCACAAAAACGTTTTTTCCATCATATTGGTGCGGTTTTCTGCAAGGAGATTAAAATTTGGTGGTATAAAAAGAAATAAATAAAAAATGAGGTAGGTTCCCCCATATTGTGATACCCAGCACAGGGAAAGCAGACAGCTAGAGGCTGCAGCCCCCAGCCGTGCACGTTATCTTGGCTGTGTATAAAAATACAAAGGAGCCCGTGCAGCTTTTAAAAACAACTTGTGATCCACCAGTTTTGATATCCAGCCAATCAGACCTGTGTCTCCTGGCAGAAAAATATGTTTTTTTACCAAGAGATGCAGATTTGTGCTGGAATTTATACATCAAATTCCTGCACCAAATCTGCATCTCCTGGTAAAAAAAAACAACATGGTATTCTGCCAGGAGATAAGGGTTAATGACATCAGTGATTTGTCAAAAAATCTAATATCTAGATTTATAATGGAAGGCGCCTATAAGACCCCCCCCCATTACTAGTCCTGTAGTAAAAAGAGATAAAACACAAACATTTGGTGCATAAATTTCAGCACCAAATCAGCATCTCTAGGGGCAAAGAATGCACACAATGTTTTGCCGCTATTTCTGTGCAGTTTTCTGCCAGGAGATATGTTACATCTCGTGGCTCTCCTGAGGCAAGGACTGAGGCAGTCTCCCATTCCTTGCCTGCCACGAGCATTCCTGCTCAGCAGCGCCGAAGGTCTGCCAGACTGCGCAGTGTGCAGGAGATACCTTCTCAGAGAGGCAGCAGAAGGGTGACACCTAGTGGTTCTCCTGTTACAAGGAGTGAAGCGGTCTCCCATTCCTGGCCTGCCGCAGACTCTCCTGCTCAGCAGCCCCGAAGGTCTGCGAGGCTGCGCAATGTGCAGAGGTTTACTGCTCAGGGAAGCAGTGAGATTCCCGTTATCTCTGCACATTGTGAGACCAAGGATCCCGCCTCTATTTCCCAGAGGCAGGAGGGTGAGCATGTGCAATGCGTGGTGGGTCCTGATTCGCTCACTGACGTCACATGGCTTGATGACAAGGCTGGTGACGTGGTGAATCCTGACTGGCCAGGCTGGGACGTCGTGGACCCTGATTGGGTCAAGTCCGTCATCTCCGCCTCGCGCCCGCCCTCGGGTGGAGCTGCACCTCCTTAAAAGCTCCCCCTGCCATCATGGCGGCGCGCGACCGTCCTTCTATGTTTGGATGTCTGGCAGCGTGCTGCCACGCCACTGCTCAGGCATTATTGTCTCTTGTGGGCTTGGCCCTTGCTGCTCCGGCAGTACCTCGTTTGCAGGCCGTGTTCCTGCCTTGCTGCTCCGGCAGTACCCCCGTCAACAGGCCGTGTTCCTGTCCCAGGTGAGCTCCTCAAGTCTCCTTTGGACTCACCTGGTTATTGAAAGCACACGTGCGTGGGCACCTCTGTGCTACCCTCGTGCCATATTTTCGTGACTTCCACTGGCACACGTGCGTGGGCACCTCTGTGCTTCCCCGTGCAACAGGTACACCGAGCCGTGAGATCTGTGCCATACAACCCTCACGGGTTAGGGCAGATCGGTGTACATAGATCATCTGTGACATTCCAGACGATCGCTAGCAGCAACCCGCTCACTCTTCACCCACCATAGCGGCGGTCCCTTACACCGCACAGTGGACCTTGACCGGCGGAAGCAGTCCATTTCCCATCTTGGCACGCTTCCCCGGGTCCCCCTTGTAACATTACGGTCGCGCCAAAGGTCTGGCTATGGCTGAAGAGCAGCAGCAGTTGCTGCGTTATGTGCAGCAGTTGGAGTCACGATTGGCAGCAGTGGAGCAGTCTTCCTCCGATAAGACTACTCTGACGACAGTCGCCACCCAGGCGGCTACCCAGGCTGTGCTATTGGGCGGAAGGTCTCCTCGCCTTGCGCTTCCAGAGCGCTTTCGCGGCAACAGCTCTGAGTGCCGTGGTTTTATAAACCAGGTTACCACCTACTTAGAGCTGTCCGCGACTCTTTACGCTACCGAGAAGGCGAAGGTAGCCTTCGTCCAGTCCCTGCTCACAGGGAGAGCGCTGAAGTGGTCCACGCCGTTGTGGGAGCGCGGAGATCGTGTGGTGAATAACTTAGCAGCTTATCTTGGGGCCATGAGAATGGTGTTCCTCGGGCCTCAAGTCACCCACGATTCCGCGCTGCGCCTCCTACGACTTCGGCAAGGGTCTGCTTCAGTCGGGGACTTTGCTGTACATTTTAGGACACTGGCCGCAGAGCTGGACTGGCCGGATAAGGTCCTTGTCCCTGTGTTTTGGGAGGGCCTGGCAGGGTTTGTCAAAGACGCACTGGCCACACGTGAGGTGCCTGCCACTTTAGAGTCCTTGATTCAGGTTGCCTCTCGCATAGACATCCGCCAGGCGGAGCGAAGGCTCGAGGTCTCTTCAGCACCCACGTTTTCTCGGCCTAAAAAGCGTCTGACTCCCGTCTTCCATCAGACAGGTCCCCCAGCCAGTCCTGTAGGCGACTCCGTGGAGTCAATGGAGGTGTCCAAGGTGGTCTCCTCTGCCCCAGGTTCTCGGTCTTGTGTCATCTGCTTTTCCTGTGGGCAGAGGGGACACATAGCTACCCGATGTCCCAAACCGTCGGGAAAAGACAGCGTCTAGTTTCTATCAGAGGGGGGACTCTAGATGCTACTTCTCCCTCTAGGTTGACTATCAGCGCCCAGTTGCAGTTCGGCACTACGCTCTTCTCTGCCCTGGCTTGCTTGGACTCAGGCGCTGAAGGCAATTTCATCTCGACCTCCCTGGCAACCCGATACTCAGTTCCCCTGGTTCTGTTGTCCAAGCCACTCAGGGTCCGGGTAGTCGACGGGTCCATACTACTCGATCCTATCACCCAGATCACCATCCCTCTCAGGATGGATGTACCACCGGGACACCATGAGCAGGTGTCCTTCCTGGTGCTTCCAGGGGGGACGGATGAGATACTACTGGGTCTTCCCTGGTTGAGACAGCATGCTCCTATACTCAACTGGGCAACAGGGGAGATCTCATCCTGGGCAGGATCCTGTAGAGAGCACCTCGTGACTACCGAACCACCCGCTACCATTAGGTCGGTTGGGTCCTCAGGGAATACTGAGGGGCCGGGTTTACCGACACCTTATGAGGCCTACAGGGATGTCTTTTCCAAAAGGGCCGCAAATACTCTTCCTCCCCACCGGCCATATGATTGCCGAATAGACCTGAAGCCAGGCTCCGAGCCCCCCAGGGGCAGAGTGTATCCACTCTCTGCTCCAGAGACGGAGGCTATGTCCAAATATATTCAGGACAGCCTGGCGAAGGGGTTCATTCGCAAGTCTATTTCACCGGCTGGTGCAGGGTTCTTTTTTGTGCAGAAGAAGGAAGGGGATCTGCGCCCCTGTATCGATTACAGGGGATTAAATGCAATCACAATCAAGAACAAATACCCTTTGCCCCTCATTACTGAGCTATTTGATCGATTCCGCGGGGCAAAGGTCTTCACAAAGCTGGATCTACGCGGGGCGTATAATCTAGTGCGAGTCCGAAAGGGCGATGAGTGGAAGACCGCCTTTAACACCAGGGACGGTCACTACGAGTATCTAGTAATGCCCTTCGGACTCTGCAATGCCCCCGCCGTATTTCAAGACTTTGTGAATGACATTTTCCGGGATTTGTATCTTTCCGTGGTTGCATACCTGGATGACATTCTTATCTTCTCCCCCGATCTTACCACCCATCGGAGGGATGTCATCCGAGTACTTAAGAGGCTCCGCACCCATTCGTTATATGCTAAGCTGGAAAAGTGCGTTTTTGAACAGGAATCCTTGCCGTTCCTGGGGTACATAGTGTCCAGTCAGGGGTTAGCAATAGATCCGGGGAAGTTGGAGACAGTGATGAACTGGCCTGAGCCCCGCTCGCTGAAGGCGATCCAGCGATTCTTGGGGTTTATCAATTATCGCCAGTTCATTCCCAACTTCTCGACGGTGGCAGCACCCATCATTGCCCTTACCCGTAAGGGCGCTAATCCCAAAGCATGGACACGGGAAACGGTAGAGGCATTTCACACTCTCAAAACTCACTTCTCCAGAGCTCCCATCCTTCATCGTCCAGACATCTCCAAACCCTTCCTACTGGAGGTAGACGCCTCTTCGGTCGGTGCAGGTGCAGTCCTGTACCAGAAAAACGAACGATAAAGGAAACATCCGTGTTTCTTTTTCTCCAAGACCTTTTCTCCGGCCGAGAGGAACTACTCCATAGGGGATAGGGAGTTACTGGCGATGAAACTAGCATTCCAGGAATGGCGGCATCTCCTGGAGGGTGCGAAGCATCCATTTGAGGTTTTTTCTGACCACAAAAACCTCACATACCTCCAGACAGCACAACGCCTGAACCCAAGGCAGGCCCGTTGGTCTTTATTCTTCTCCCGGTTCCGCTTTATTATCCGCCACCTGGCCGGTGAGAAGAACGTATGGGCCGATGCCTTGTCACGTTGTATGGTTGTGTTGGAGGAGGACGAGGAGGAGCCTCGTCTTATACTACCCCCAGACAGCTTGAGGATGGTCACTCCCACTTCTTTGGACCAGGTGCCACCTGGCAAAACCCTCGTTCCCCCTGAACTACGGAACGAGGTGCTATCGTGGGCCCATGCCTCCAAGGTCGGGAGTCACTTCGGGGTCAAAAGGACCAGAGACCTGGTGACCAGGCATTATTGGTGGCCGAGACTACCCCAGGACATACAGGAATATGTGGGAGCCTGTATGTCGTGTGCTCGGAATAAGCCATCCCGGCAGAGACCGGCAGGTCTTCTTCACCCACTGCCAGTGCCGGATCGTCCCTGGGAAGTGGTAGGGATGGACTTCCTGGGAGATCTGCCCAAGTCAGCAGGGCACAGGGTCGTATGGGTCATCACGGACCACTTCTCTAAAATGGTCCACTTGGTGCCTCTCCCACGACTCCCGACGTCACGTGCTCTCGCCACCTTGTTCATTCGGCATGTATTTAGGTTGCATGGCATGCCTGACAAGGTGGTGAGCGACCGGAGTCCCCAGTTCGCGTCTCGCTTCTGGAGAGAGCTCTGTAAGCTCCTGCAGATAGAGCTGAACATCTCCTCCGCATACCATCCCGAGACCAATGGACTAGTGGAGAGGACTAATCAGACCTTGGTAACTTACCTCCGCCATTTTATATCCGCGCACCACGACAACTGGGCTAACCTCCTTCCTTGGGCCGAATTTGCCATTAACAATTCGGTCCATGAATCCTCTGGCCAGACTCCGTTCCTACTCAATAACGGACAACATCCCAGAATCCCGGTTCCGATGCCCATTACGTCACCCGATACTAGAGTGGAGGATTGGGCGACCAAGGCCCGGGAGATCTGGGATGACACCCAAGAGGCTCTTAAAAGGGCTAAAGACCGGATGGTGACAACGACTGATGTTCGCCGCCGCCCTGCACCATCCTTCGCCCCTGGTGACCTAGTATGGCTGTCCTCTAAAAATGTTAACCTACGGGTACAGGCAGCCAAATTCGCCCCTAGGTATCTGGGTCCGTTTAAAGTACTACAGCAGGTAAACCCAGTGGCATATCGACTCGAGCTCCCTCCACGCTGGGCTATAGCCAACACCTTTCACGTGTCCCTCCTGAAACCCGTACGACTTAATAAATTCTCGGGGTCCCTGCCGGCTCAAACCGACTCCCCGTCCGACGACCCTGAGGTGGCAAAACTTGTGCAGACAAAAGTCATACAGGGCAAGAGGTACTACCTCGTGGAGTGGGCCGGCCGTGGTCCGGAGCATAGATCCTGGGAGTTGGAGGATCATATCCGCGCCCCGGGTTTGATAGCGGCCTTTGAGCACGGACAGGGGGGGGCCTAGACGGGGGGGTAATGTTACATCTCGTGGCTCTCCTGAGGCAAGGACTGAGGCAGTCTCCCATTCCTTGCCTGCCACGAGCATTCCTGCTCAGCAGCGCCGAAGGTCTGCCAGACTGCGCAGTGTGCAGGAGATACCTTCTCAGAGAGGCAGCAGAAGGGTGACACCTAGTGGTTCTCCTGTTACAAGGAGTGAAGCGGTCTCCCATTACTGGCCTGCCGCAGACTCTCCTGCTCAGCGGCCCCGAAGGTCTGCGAGGCTGCGCAATGTGCAGAGGTTTACTGCTCAGGGAAGCAGTGAGATTCCCGTTATCTCTGCACATTGTGAGACAGAGGATCCCGCCTCTATTTCCCAGAGGCAGGAGGGTGAGCATGTGCAATGCGTGGTGGGTCCTGATTCACTCACTGACGTCACACGGCTTGATGACAAGGCTGGTGACGTGGTGAATCCTGACTGGCCAGGCTGGGATGTCGTGGACCCTGATTGGGTCAAGTCCGTCATCTCCGCCTCGCGCCCGCCCTCGGGTGGAGCTGCACCTCCTTAAAAGCTCCCCCTGCCATCATGGCGGCGCGCGACCGTCCTTCTATGTTTGGATGTCTGGCAGCGTGCTGCCACGCCACTGCTCAGGCATTATTGTCTCTTGTGGGCTTGGCCCTTGCTGCTCCGGCAGTACCTCGTTTGCAGGCCGTGTTCCTGCCTTGCTGCTCCGGCAGTACCCCCGTCAACAGGCCGTGTTCCTGTCCCAGGTGAGCTCCTCAAGTCTCCTTTGGACTCACCTGGTTATTGAAAGCACACGTGCGTGGGCACCTCTGTGCTACCCTCGTGCCATATTCTCGTGACTTCCACTGGCACACGTGCGTGGGCACCTCTGTGCTTCCCCGTGCAACAGGTACACCGAGCCGTGAGATCTGTGCCATACAACCCTCACGGGTTAGGGCAGATCGGTGTACATAGATCGTCTGTGACATTCCAGACGATCGCTAGCAGCAACCCGCTCACTCTTCACCCACCATAGCGGCGGTCCCTTACACCGCACAGTGGACCTTGACCGGCGGAAGCAGTCCATTTCCCATCTTGGCACGCTTCCCCGGGTCCCCCTCGTAACAGAGATATAAATTTGGTGCTGAAATGTCTGCACCAGATTTCTGCACCAAATTTTAATTTCCTGGCAGAAAACCGCACCAAACTGGGTGAACAGAGTGCACAGCGTGGGAGAATCGATGGCTATGTGCGCACGCTGCGGATTTTATTGCGGATTTGAGGTGGATTTGCTGAAGAAAATGTGTCTAACATTTCTGCAGTCCTTCCCCAGCAAAACCTATGGGTATAAAAAAATGCTGTGCGCACACTGCGTTTTTTTATACCTGAGGATTTACCTGCGGAATTTCCGCTGCAGAATTAATGTGCATTTCACTTCTTTTCTGCAGGTCCCTGCAGTTTTTGCAATAGATAATGGTAAAAAAACGCAGGGACCAACCCGCAGAAAAACCACGGCAAAAATGCGTCAAATCGTGGCAAAACCGCGGGTGCAGTATTCTGCTAGAGGGTGCGGATTTTTCTGAAGAGTGTGCACATAGCCTTAGAAGCGCATGCGCTAAAGACGAGATATGGTATTGTGATATTGAACGGAATATGGACACCAGTAGCTGCCTGTGGGGATTAATAGGAAGGGAAAAGAGTAAGAAGGGATGAAATAAAATAGTCCATGTATAATTCTAGTATTAAAGTTATATTATGATGAGTCAAGCCGAAATGTTCGTAACTTTTGGTAGGAATTCAAAATAGGACAACTAGGAGAAGTGCAGATAAATAGGTGACTGCAGCTCACTAATAAGGACTGGATACACTTTTATTTTATACTAGCTGTAGTACCCGGGAATTGCCCGAGATAGTAACTGTCTCTTTCACAGTCTCTGTCTGTTTGTCTCTGTCTGTCTGCCTCTGTGTCTTTTTCTGTGTGTCTGTCTCTGTGTGTCTGTCATTCTGTCTGTCGCGTTACCTGTTTGCCTCTGTGTGTCTGTAACTCTGTCTGTCTCTTTCCGTCTCTGTCAC